>NC_086371.1:27811677-28001677 GCF_036324505.1 Eleginops maclovinus
ATGCGCTGAACATCCAAATTCTCTGTCCTTTGTTTATTGATGGACAACAGCGCCAAGTTGCTGTTTTGGGTATCAGTGCTGCTTTTCCGTTGTGGTGTCAAAGGTGTGTCCTTATCCAACTCGCCCGCCACCGCCATCTGTTGTTCCGTCCGACGACGTTTAAAAACAAATGTATCCGTCATAAAGTTTGACCTGAGCTTAATAGGCTACGAGCACAATAGAACTTCCGGTTAACTTCCGCGTGTTGAGTGTATGTTCGACTACTTCCGGTAGGTTGTGTCGTTGTGGAGATTGGAGACGCTAGTTTAGAGGAGCTGCTAATAATTTGATTTGCAAATTTTAAATATGAGTGGATTTCGGGTGGAACAGAGGCGGTTGGCGTATCAACGCGTGAAAAGACCGCACTCCATTGCTGTGTACCACTTTGTACGAATTTGTCGAGGTACAATAGTACTATAAGTTTCCAGAGCTTTCCAGTGGATGTGTTGGAGAGCCGAATGGATGGTGACTCGTATATTAATTAATAAATTATTTATTTGAAATCTATATCAACTTGGTCTCCCTTCGTGTTGTTGGGCTAACACAATTCTTGGTTGGGCAATACCTGGCGCCGCCTATGCTGTCATTGCTTCATGTTCTACTGATCCTAACACTTCTCACCTTGCCATATCCACTAGTATCTTCAATAAGTAACTTTCCTTTTCTCTTTAAATTGTAAACTTTATGCTGGGCATACACTGTGCGATTTTTGGCCCGATATCGACACGATTTTCACTCGTGCGACTATTTTGGAGATCGGGCCGAGTTTTGGCTCAATCGTGCGTCTCGCATCGTGTAGTATACATGGGGTAACGACAAACGATTAAGCCCTCCCGACCACCTCCCGATCGATCGGATGAAAATCAAACTTGTTTGAAATTCTGGTCGCCCCTCGTGAGGCTCTCGCACAGTTGAAGCAGTTTCACGAGCCGATTTGCCTCATCCTGTCACACTACGCATGCGCGAACATAGATACGGAAGAGAAAATTGACAACAGAAGAAGAAGACAACAGAACAGCATGGCAGCACAACGCGTGAACTGGACGCCGGCAACGGAGGGTCGGCTTGTTGAGCTATGGCAGGCACATCCCTGCTTGATGTGGCTTCACAGTCCTACCATGACCGCAACAACAGGGATAAGAGTTGGATGGCAATTGCAACCCAATTGCAGCTGCCTGGTAAGTTTTTGTCCGGACTAGCAATTTAGCAATGTGGATAACAACTGTTATCAATAACTGTTGTTGGTGGTGGTGGTGTGTGTGTGTGTGTGTGACTCAATTTCTTTTAAGTTTATGGGACCATCGAAAATGTATAGATGATTAGCAGATAATAATGTTAGCAGTACATGTAGTAAGCATACATCATACAGTATGTTAGCCTACTTTTGCAGTGAACGAGGTAAAAACGAGGGTGGCATCACTGCGGACGCAGTTTGGGAAATTGATCAAACCCAAGCCCAGTGGCAGTGGGCAAAAAACACTGACCCCCAAACAGCAGTGGATACTGCAGCATTTGGACTTTTTGAGGGTCCATGTCGCGCACAGATCTACAGAGTCCACTCTGAGAGTAAGTTTTAAATAAAGTAAAGTCTAGTCACTTTATTTATATAGCACTTTCACACAACATAATTGATCCAAATCCAAAAGTGCTTCAAATAAAAAGAATACAAAAAAGTAGGCTAAGAATATGTCTGTGAAGATTCTCATTCATCCAGGTCATGGTATTCAGCTGCAGTTGTTTTAAGGTGCTATATAAATGAAGATGAGTTCAGTTCAGTTAGTTAAGGCAACTGGACTTCTTTTTGGAGTTGAAGACGTTTCACCTTTCATCCAAAAGGCTTCTCCAGATCTGGTTTGGAAATTGGAAACCAGGGGAATAAATCTCTGGATCGTGGGTGGTACTGTGACCTGCAGACCACTCCCCTCATCATGTGACAATCATAATCATTTTCCCATGGCAGTGCTATGTCTAAATTAAGTTACTCCTGCTCACATTGTCTAGGTTTAGTGGTAATACAATGAGAAATTGGTATTTGACCTAAACAACACTGTTAAGATCTTAACTTGTGTGTAATCACTTTCCCTGTCTGCTTTCTGCACTGTTTCCTTCAGCCTGGGTCGGAGTCGGAGGACACAAGTATTACAGAGGAGGGAGAGGAAGACCAAACCACAGTTGACATTGACGCAGATGTCGAAGATGTCACTTCGAACATCAGTAGTCCACTGTCAGAGCCCACGGAAAACCCCAGTCCACCAGTCAAAGTGTCAAGTGGTCAGTCTAGCAAAAGACCTCGAGTCCAGAAATCCAACTCAAAATTTGATGAGCACAACCTTGAAATGGCCAAATTGTCCGTGCTTCAGCAGGTCCAGAAAACCTTATCTGGCTCCGATGCTGATTCAGAGGAACGGTTTGGCCAACAAGTAGCATCAGAGCTAAGAAACCTTACCAATCCCGCTGTACAATTAAGGGTAAGGAGGAACATTATGAACTTAATTTATGATGCTCAGGAGACAGCGATCAGCCAGCAGGGCAGCGTTCCTGGAAATCTGTATGGCAGCCAAGCACAATTTCCAGGTGAACTTGATTTTTAATATGACAGATAGATGACCTTGCCTCACTTTCAACCTTTGAGTAATAGGGAGCATATGTCAACACACTTGCCTGTTGCCAAAAATCTAAGGGTAACAGAAAGCCTCTCCTTAGGGCTGATGGCCTTCCTGAGGTGAGTATCCTGCTTCACAATGTGAGGAGTAACCCTCTCCAGAAGAAAATAGAACTCCTCTACAGAAATTCTGAGGAGGTCCCGAAAACCCCTCATATCATCAACCTATAAAACAGAACACAGGCGCATTATAGATGTTAGATGTCGTTGTTAATTTAAGAGTCTGATCAAAACATTTAAATGTTGTATAATAAGACAAACTGTCAAAGTAAAACTGATGCCTCCATCACATCAATAAGATTGTTTGCATAGTTCCTCCCCCTAGACAGCTGCAGTCATTGGATAGACCATCACATTTCAACTGTATTGTATCTACTGTAGGCTACCCTAGGCTACTACAAACACAGAACAGTAGAAAGTCAGTTAAAGTTGACAGAACTATAACAAGTAGTCTACTTATGGATTTATTGACTGACCACGTTGGTGTACACGAGCTGAAAGGGTCTGATAGGCCTAATGTGCTATTATAACAATTTACTTACCTCCAGCTCTCGTTGAAGAATTGACAGGCCATACTGCCCACGTCTACCAAGCCATTTCCTCGTCCATACACGTCGCCGTCGTCTTTTTTTTTTGCTGTCTGCACACAGAATGGCACAAATTGCCAGAGCAACGCGCTTTTCTTTGGTGAGTAGCATCATCTCAGGAAAGCATCTGTGAGAATCCAAGCATCTCCCACTTCCGGCTTCTTCTTCTTGCAATTCCGGTCAGTCCGACCGAGTCCGACGTGTCGTGTAGTGTGAGCAGCCAGATCGCATCAGACCATCGGATCGTACAGTGTGAGAACGGGAATCGTGAGCTGCGACGTTTTAACCCTTGCGATTCACTCGTACAGTATGAGCAGCAGCTGAATACCGCGATTCCAAAAATCGCACAGTGTATGCCCAGCATAAAGGTTTCCTATTATGCTATTTGAACAATATATTGTAGGCCCCAGATACAAAACTTGAGCTGAAGCTAGCCACGCCCCTTTGGAGCGTCATGATCTCTCTGTGAAAGTTTTCTACTGGGAAAAGATACTCAGCTAAATGCTGCCGTGATTAAAAGCCATATAATGTTTAAAACCACAACAACCAATATTTCTGAAACAGTATGGAGCTCAAACGTTAACCTCTCGCGGGTTTCCCACAAGGACAGAACCTTTTATATCTGGCTTCTTCATACATAGTCTCTCCAGCACAGTCCTAGCTCTGAGTGTTAGCGATGCTTGCTAATGTAAACACAGACTTTGCTGAGTGGTTTCAGCTTGCTGACTGTATATTGGGTACGATAGGTGGAACGTTGCCAGGAGTTCAATGTAAAGCCAATCCCATATTTTCCATATAACGTTATATGGACGGCAAATCTGTATCAGCTCGTTTGTGAATCTCCTCACACACCAGGGACACATATTTTAGTATAAAAGAGATTAAAAAGTGCATTTTGCATATTAGAGGACCTTTAACATTTCGTGAGAAACAGCTTCAAGCCACATGGGGTGTGTTTGTGTGTTTTTGCATGTTTTAAGCTTTGGGCAATGAATGTGTGTGTCCTCGTTATCAGCACCAGCCATGATTAGTGGTCAGAGACAGAGACGGGGGTAATTAGCCGTGTATCTTTTTTTAGCGTGTTGACAGAACAGGCTATCATACAAGCTGTTGTTGATAGCCCTGAATTAGCCAGAGGTGGAGATAATACAGCTGACCTTTAAAAAGTCATGAGTATGGAAGAGTTCTACATGTCGCAATAACCAATTCACTTATTAGGAGATACTGTGTGCCAGACCACATCACACATTTCCCTAAATCAATCAATGAAGTCTCATCTTATCTTGGACGAGCCCCCAGCACCTTCTGGAAGGACAGGTTGGACCTGCCCTGTTGTTGTTAATGTCAGAGTAGAGTCAGTGAGCATTTTTAACACGGCACAATCTTTGAATGTTGTCGATCGAATGCCATGCCATACCTACTACAGAACTCAGAAGGCCACTATCTATTAATGCGAATCCCCTAAAGAGTAGTGCAGTTATGACCTATTGTAGGCTGACCCGAAACTAGCATTGCAAGAGCTCCCTCAACAAAAAGTTATTGTAATTTTCCATTAGATTTAGAAAAACTCCAGAAAATAAGATCTGTGGAACAATACACGTTTAGGATACTTACAGTTTTCCTTCAGCATGATAAACTTCACATATTGACACCACTTTGATGGTTTTTGAAGTGTAAATGCAATTTTGAAAAGTAAAAAGATAAAGTGATGATATATACTGTACAACCTACATGGCTCCCTTTCACCAATCCTAATCTAAAGGTGGCTAATATTCAGTGTGATGACGTTTAATGCTCTGATTTATACACTTTCTTGTAGCCATATTTTTTACAACACATAGAAGCTTTAGTTGATCACCAGTGGGGTATTTACTGACTTGTTTTAGGTTGTAAATCAAAGGTGAAAATCTTGTAAGCTTGTGTTAACCACAGCCCTTTGTTCAGGCATCTTTCGACCAAAATAAAAAAGCTTGAACCTCACTAAGAGATGAGGGAACTGGAAGGTGAAAAATGCTAACTCTATCCCGGGTTTTAGATCTCATTCTTGGACCACTCTATACAAGTTAACAAAAAAACAAGAGCACAGGAGTAACTCAAAAGTGTTGAAGAGTGACAAAGTTTGAGTGGGTTTTGTGAGAATAACCAATATATAAACTGTTACTATGTGTTTTATTATGTAATTTGTCTAGCGTTATAAAACATTATGAAAGGATGTTATTTGAGTACGTCACTAGAGGGCGACAGAAGATCTGAATGGAGCAGCAAGCGCTGAAATGCGTGTTTACACCTATGCCCCGACAACCAATGAGAGATGACTCAACCTATAAGCAGAGGATTAAAAACAATTTGTAAAGAGAGAGAACAGCCCTTCTTCCTGTGAATTTGAGGGACAGAGAAACTACTTTAATGTGGATCAGTGAAATAGGAGAAGATCTCGTCTGAGAACCTTTGTAGACTTATCATATCACTGTATAAATAAATGCTATTAACTTGACGAGAATCTTCCTGGAATCTTTTCGGCTATTCCTTCTTCAGATTAAGAATACTCACAGTTTGCGGTCAGATTTGTGGATTAATGGGTCAAACCAACCAAGGACTTGAACTTCCATAACGTACGTAGCCTAAATTGGGTACAAAATTTAATCAGCACACTTTAAATCAAAATCATGATTTCCTTCTAAACCAAATAGTTTTACCTGTCCCATCTGAAGCAGTACATTGGTATTGATAACAACTAATAACTGCCCCTTTATTTTGATGATAACATTAATAAATATAGTCATAACACAAACTGACCTCAGAATTGTTAGGGATTTTCGGTGTGAGTTCCAAGATATAAACATACAATATTTGATTTTCAACTTGTTATACTTACAGTATTTTCCCTTTTCAATATTTACCCCAAAGGACGCCTTAGAAAGACAATACAAGGGAAGTATAAGGGGCCGTTGAAAGCAAGTTCATTTATAGATTTCCCAATGTCCGTGGGAGAGTTTATGACATCTTTTTAAGAACTTCTTGACTTGATCTTAAATTTGACCCAAATATCAACCCAGTCCTGGCCTTGTCCTCCAGTCGATGGCAAATAACATTTCAGACATTCATCCACTGCTCCTATTGAGATTGACGATGAGTGAGAATCAGCAATGATGAATGAGGTGTTAAAGTGTTCCATCACTCTGTGGTTAAACATTATAATCCCAATAAAGGGGGCAAGTTACAAAGATGTGGTTAAACATTTTCAAAACAGGTTTAATCACAGAGTTAGGACCCCTTTTACACATGGCACGGTCACATGAGTCACATTTTCACTTAGTGCATTTACATGTACTAAACTTGCCCAGCTACAGGAAACTGGTTTTTGTAATCTGTATATTTAGGAAAACCTGAAAGGTTTCTCCAGCAGAAAGCTGATTCTTTACTATGTAAGAGGAACGCCAAGGATCTAACTGGCTTATGTTAAGCAAGGATGTGCATGAAAACCTTAAAATCCTTTCACAACATTGTTACTTATGTGCTATATTTGGTAGATGCTGGCCTATCCCTTTATAAGTTTATTGTTTGTGTTCTAGCACCGTATCTACAGATTGATATCATTCATTAAAGTAAAGTAACCCATCGTCTTTGAATAGAGAATTTGGTTTTACTAACTCTCCCAAAAGTTCATACTGAGCTGGGGAAAATGGCTGTTCCATTTCCTTGATACCAACTACAACATGGACTGAAACTCAGTGATTTGGTCTGTCAATGACAGAGAAAAGAAGATGTTTTTATATTGATGGGCCTTAATGAGACTTCTGGTTAAATACATTTTAAAAAACTAGTAAAAAATGTATTTATTATGAATAAAACTAATGTTTGTACACAACTCTGTTTCTATCACTGGTCATTTGTTATTTTCAGACCCAGATTTCAATTAATATGATATTAAGAATCAGGACACCCCTTTATTGGTGGCAAAGGAAAACAAAGTTTTTGGAAAACAATTATGTAAAAAGTTATTGTGAATTGAATAATCTGAAGAAAGGCTACCGAAATGTTAGGGGTCTCTCCTCGATCCACTGCTGCCTCTTCAAGGATGAATGAAACAGAACAACTGCATGAGAGGAACAACACTCCTCCTGATGAGACATGACACTGCTGTGAAACTACATTTGACACCCTCACCTGTCAGCAGCTGGCAACTTGAGGTAGGAAAACGCTTGGCGGGCTAAAATCCTCTTATCTGGCCTGCAACCGAGGCCAGGAGCAAGGCAGAACCTGGGATTTGGGTGCAGGCCTGCAGCCAGAGGAGCAGCTCTCACAGATGTTTGGGCTTACATTTGAGCGGACAAAGCAGCACACACACGTTTGGAAGGCAGAGGTTCCACCCAGAGGCCTCAAATAGCCAAGGTAATTTAATGACAGGAAGCTGGACAGGCTCCAACTTTACGGCCTTCTCCAACAGCTCTTGATCCGCCCAGCACTTCTTCAAGGGATGACACTTGATCAATGTCCCCCCGTGCGAAGGTGATGCAGTGGGAGGTGGAGGCAGCAGGAGGCTGACAGGAGGGGCTCTGCTTATGGCAGCTCTCATATCACAATGTGTCCTTGCTGGCATTCACGAAGAGTGGAAATACACTTGCTGCCCTCAATGTAAAGGAATGCTGATGGATGTCAGTGATGACATTTTTACAGTGCCTCCTGAAACCCTGCAATTCATTTTTGTCCTCAGTGACGGACAGGGTTGTAAAAATACTTCCAGTTTTACCTGTCAATTTGTTTCAGTTTTATAATGTAGAGACATGTTTCTTCCCTTTACATTATAATATGACGTTAAGTTATGCAGTCATTGTGCCAAATCTGAACAATGCAATTTTACAAACTTTGAATGTGTTTCTTTGCATGGGACAAACAACTTCTTAAGGCCAGTACTGTGAATCACTAAAAAGTGTTGTTCTAATCTTGGCAAAACCACAGATAGCTTTGAGATTTTTCCAATCATTGTTAAATCTTTTTGATAAAAGTGAAACAAATTCACCTAATGGGGGTACCTCTGGATGCATGCATTAAACTCTTTTTCAACAAATAAAGCCGCAGAAAAAAGTAACAGACCACTTCAGCATTATCATGTTCCCTTGTTTTATTATTTATAGACATGTATATGAGTTAAATGATTTTTGTTATTTTATTGTATTCTATAAACTACTGACACTTTTTCTCTGAGTTGGAATTCAACAAACCCTGGAATGGCTGCCATACATGTTGTAGATATAAGGATTTAAAGGGGTCATGTTATGCTACTTTTTCAGGTTCATATATGTATTTTGTTGCTCCATTAAAGCATGTTTTAATGTTGAAAACGCGCTTTATTTTCCTCACACTGCCTGTGCATAAATGACCACTTCTCACTCCGTCTGAAAATGCTCTGAAGAGCTCATGCCACCACCTTTGCAAAAGCGCACTCTGCTCTGATTGGTTATGTGGTGACTCTGCTGTGATTGGTCAACCAATTAGAAATTTGTCGAACATGTCCCGCCCCTAACAAAAAACTGAAAAAATGGCATCGCTTGTGTACCAGTTTATTACACATTCAGGTAGGAATCAGTTTTGGGTGTAACGCGTTACAAAAGTAACGGAGTTACAGTAATGTATTACTTTTTGCTGTAACAGTAATATAACGCATTACTTCTTAAACGTGGGTAATATAATACTTTTTACAATTCTGAGTAACGCAGTTACAACACATTTTAACCCGAAATGATGTGGTGTTTTGATTCTAAGAATTCACAAACATTGCGAGACATTCTGACACCAGAAAAATAATTGTGAGGGTAGAATAGTAACTCAGTAAGCCTGTTTACTATTGGTTAAGAGGGCTGCAGAAACAGATTCACAATGCAGAGCTGCAGGCTCGGATAAAAGCAAAGAAAAAGAAAAACACACCAGTGTGCGCAGGCCGAAGCAACAGAAGGTAGCCTAACTTTCTCTCGGTCCGCTGCTTGAACCCAGAGAAGTTAAGAGACTCGTGGCAGAGTGTTGAAGATCTGCAGCCTCTGTCCTCTGTGGAATCGGCGGCTTTTACAAAGCTTGTCAGCCAAATCCCCGTTAACACACCAATGACAAGGTGAGCTAACGTTGCCACAGAGACTCGGTCATATGCAGCAGGTTACAGGGCCGTGCAGAGGCTCCACTAACATGTTATTAATAACACACAGAGACGTAGTGTTACCAGTATCACATATTATTCAGCACACTTAAACAGAGCATATGTTTAATTTCAGCATACTGCCATAGATAGCATTAACTAATGAGCTGCAATAAACTAGCTACGTTTCAGCATTTAAAGCCCTACTTTTGCGGTTATTTTTGGTGAAAGTAACTCAAAGTAGCGCAAAAGTAGTGTAACACATTACATTTCAGAGACAGTAATAATGTAATGTAACTTATTACTTACATACTAAATACAGTAATGGCCACAGCCGTGGCGCAACTGGCTGGGGCACCTGCACCGTACGCCGGCGACCCGGGTTACATTTTGGAAGTAACTTGCCCATCACTGGTAGGGATGCACCGATACATCGGTGAGACATCGGCATCGGCCGATGTTAGCCCTGTTTACCACCATTGGCGCATCGGTAAAGAAGGTGACATCACTGACGGCAGTCACCGATGTTTATGTTTTGCTACGTGACCTGGAGAAGTTGCGTTAGTGTCGTTGTTTTTAAATCTGACGAACCAAATCTGAAGTCAGGGCATCATTTTGAAGGACTAGAAGAGTGACTGTGGGTTTGCCGTAACTTTAAAGTCCTTCGGAGGGGGGGTGGTGTCTCCTCTCCTCTCCTCTCCTCTGTGAGGAGCTGCTGCTGCAAGCTGCACATGCTGCAGGACTTCCGCCCTGTGTAACGGGTGTCTGCAGGATCGGTAAATTAAATCCATCATTCAGTGTTCTTGGGAGGCTGTCTCAACCTCTCTCTCGCTCTTACACATGCACACACGCAACCCCCACTCTCTTGCTTAAAGGTATAGGCTGCCTTGCTGCTGTTACAGTTTACATGTTAAAACATCGGCCATCGGTATCGGCAAAAAAAAACATCGGCAATCGGCCGACATTTTTTCAATTGGTGCATCCCTAATTATCAGTAATCATTACAAAGTGACACAGAGCCATTGACCTTCAGCAGCCTTTTTATGCCCTTGAACACAACATTTGATCACAAACAGCAAAGGTAAGACTGTGTATAGTTATGGCTCTGTAAAGTGAAGCTGTGTTCTTGCTCTTTGTTGGCTGCTAGTTCAGTGAGTTTTGGTTGTACAGTGATGACACTTATACCAATGGAATCTGTGGATCTCAGGTTGCATATGGTATGTGGTTTGTGCAGATAGCATGAAGTAAAAAAATCACTGTCGCTCACTTGGTGCTATGTAGCATATGTTTCGTTTTGGTAAACATGGTTAATATGGTCTGGTAGCTGAGTTTCTTCCTGTTAAGTGGGCATGCCACATTAATAGGTTGTTAAATGTTAACATGCACTGAGACGCTGTGTCTTACATGTTGCTGGGTCTGGGCTTAAGAGGTTTAATGTGTTGTGAATAAAAAACATCGCCGTATTTCTGCACAATTTAGGTAAAGTTAGTGGGTATACAGCCTGAAAGCTTGGTAGCTTAGCGTTGATAGCGTCAGCTTGCAACTTTGCCAAGGCAAGCAGTGTGCTTGCGGCTCAACTCCCACAACAGCTCCACAATTCAGTGAAATGTGGAGAACACAACCATAATTTGGGTTTTTGCTCCGTGGTGGTTCCTCTGCTGGGGTCGGCTTTACCTTAGTGGTGTTGGAGCGGCTCGTGCTGCTATTGGCTGAGTTCAGTTCCGTATCACGTTGACGTCAGTGTGATACGGAACTGACCCAGGAAGTAAAGAAAGGAATCCCATCGAGTGGTTTCAGGCAGAGGGGAGGGATATGGGAGAGAATCTCCCTTTAGCCTGAACTTTAGAATTTTAGCTTTTGCAGAGCTATTACATGCACACAAAAATAAACAACACACTACAGGAAAGGGAAACCCCCAAAATGCATAATATGGCCCCTTTAAGAAAAATGTGGACGTCACTGAAGTGTTCCGCTTGAAGAACCTAACAGATCATGCATTGTAGCATCCCATAAATCCCTCTGTTTCAGCCCCGTTCCAAAGTGCTGATGTCTGTGTCTGTAGTTTTAAATTCTAAAGAGCTGCTGCTGGCCACGCCCCTCTGAGAGATGTTTGGTATGAAAACACACAATGGTGCTTTAGGAGGACATTCAGGTGATAAGGTGTTACATTGGTTAGTTATTAGCTAATGGTGGCACAGCCCAACAAAACACTGTGACATCACAAAGAGGCCAACATCTGATCAACTCATTTTCAGACAGGTTTTTATATAAATGGATCAGGACAAAAAGAGAGACGATCTTTTTTCCTGAAACTTTCCAAATCTCTAAACACAGAAGGGACACATTTATTAATAAAATACATGAAAAAAGTAGATTTTGCACAATAAGTTACTTTTAAATCACAACGTACTGTGAAAAGCACATCCTGGGCTTCTTAGTTATGTAATATACGACATAACACATCTTGTGTATTGTAGTCAAATGTGTATATATTGTTTCTTTTGGTCTTGTTTTTTTTTCTATTCATAAAACTCTAAACTAGATACAAATGTATCTTAAGGAAGTGTATGTTATTATTATGTTGTTTTTTTTTTAAATGATACAAAGTTCCACCCATGTTCTTTGCAGGGAAAGTATTTTTTCATTTACATAAAGAAAAGTAGAGATTGAGCTGCAAAAAACTAATCATATCAGAAAGACATTTACTATTACTATATCCTGGCTTTTAATGTGCTTACGTGAAAAAAAGATTCACTGGATCCCAAGGGAAAGGTTGTTTTAAATAATTGAGATATAATGATAATGAGAAAATAAATTGTCTTGATATGTTTCTCACGTCTAAATTCATTATTCCAGATTCAACAGGATTGGAACTAATTTTCTGTCCTTGCTGAAAAACTAGTGTTGGTGGATGTCAGCAATTACATGTCTCTTAAAGAAGAATTAAGATTTGACTTTAATCATCTTCTTTCAGCCACAAGGGAAATGCAGAGGCATCGACAAGAGTCTGGCACACACAGTCATTAATTGACACAAATGCCATATTTTTACAAAAGAGAGCAAGAGGAAGGGTGATTAAAGCAGAGACATTAAAGCGGTTCAACATCTAGAGAGGCTGTAAGATCAAATCATAATTATAGAAACTGCTCTGTCAGTTTTTCCTTTGGCATCGTGCCTCTGGAACAATTTAAGCTGAGTAATAGTAGAAGCAGTACAACATATTCTTGGTTCAAACATTTGTTTGAATTGGTGTCCTTTACAAATATAAACAATTATTAATTATTACTCTAATCTACAAGTCAAATATTTTAGTTAATTCATATTGGAAATCAAACATGTCAAAGTGATCATTTAATGAATTAAAACAACCATTTCAAATCGTATCAGCCCAATAAATGGACAGTCTAATTACCGTATAATTATTTGACACTTTTGGTTAAAGCATGGAAGAAACTGCCTTTATTAACTACCAATGTGTGATTTCTTTATTAAAAAATGTCCACTTAAAAATAACATGTCTACATTTTATAAATAATACCTCTCACTGCCTGAATAGTAGACACAGGTCCGCACTGCAAATTTACCCATAGTGTTACAATTCCTATGTAAATTACGAGACATATAGCTAAGTAATTAGCCAACATTTGCTAGCTAGCTTGTTAGATGGAGATGCACTAGTTCACTTGGTAATCATATTGCAAGTGTTTGCTGGCAAATGCTGTCTTGATAGCATTCTCTTGCTAAATAGATAACTTTGGTTAGTGAAATAGCTAACGTTCGCTAGCTAAGTAGCTCACTGACACAATGTTAATCGAGTTCGGTCTCCAAGTCTTAAGCTCTCTAAGTTTGTTTTTATAAATGTCATCACTGTGACATTTATAATAAAACTCACTGCCAGAAGTGTAGACTTTGTTAGTCTTTGCTTCCGGCAGTGAGATTTATTATAAACTGTTCACATTAGCTTTAGTTTGCAGTCCGACCAGCATCGGACTGCAAACTAAATGTACTGTTTTGGGACTTTTCATAGCTCCCCAAAGCAGGAGCCATTTACATATACCAAAATGTCCTTATAAATGAGTTTTAATATGTGTAACTATATTTTTAAAAGTGTTACCTTCTATATAAATGATTCTATTTGTATGCCAATATTTTCCTTTGGTAAAGTATTCGTTTAGCACTTTTATTTTGGTAGTAATACAATCGGGAAGTTAATTGTCAATGGAGCAGTGCCACGGTTCTGTCAAGGTTTGATAACAGGACCCAAGTGCAGCAGTGAAAGCAGGACAGGACAGAAACACAGGGGCAACAGGTGAACACAATCACACAATCAGGAAGAGAAACTTAACATGAAACAAGAGGGGAAAACATTTCAAAATAAAACAGGAAACAAGAAACACAAAACAAGGATCATGACAAGCAATGTAAACACTTTCCACTCATGAATAACGATGGAAAGTGGACGGATAAGTGAACAAATAATAATTAGTTACATTGGTTTTTTTTAGTGCCTGGCTGATAAGGGCACAAGGTTTATTATTGCTTTATTTTATATGATGATTGATGTAGTGTTATTTTGTAGTTTTGCAGAGTTTTGTGTCTATGCTTTTGAATTAGCAAAACTGTAATTCCGCTTTGTTAGTTAGGGGGCAGTAATGAGTTTTAGAACGGAGCTTGCCTGCTAATATAAGTAAAGTATTATATTTGTGTTTTAGATTTACTGTAGTTCATATCGTTAAAGCTGCATATGTGTGATCTTAAATGTTTGAAATAACGCGCTACAAATTCATTAATGCTTAATTTTGGTCATGTTCAGTTAAAAAGTATTAAAAGGTAATGTTTCATGATTTATTATCAGTAGGCGATGTAATTGAATTATTTGGTTTTTATTAGAAATGTAAGGTTAACAAATACAAGGAATGGAAAATGTTTTATCTGTGAGATAATAGCTTATTTTTTTATTCACTTTCCTTTTATAGCTCTTGGTAAAACTTGGTACGTTGGTACAACAGTTGGCATGCACAAGTTGGAACGTTGGTTGACATAGAAGTGTGTGCAAATAAGCAGTTACCATCACTTTGAGAGTATGACCGTCTTTCAGCCCGGGATGCTACAGTCCTTATATAAGATTTTGGGCCCTTGTCATTTGTTGTTAGCAGAGAGAAGCTCAACAGTCTTTGCTGTGCACACCCAGATAAAACCATCAAGTATGGCGGAGTAATAGAATATGTGGGACATCAGTACTTTGTTCAACTGACACTCGCATTAGGGCGTGGCTTTATTTATATCTGCACATGACCTTTAACCTTACATGTAATTGGCTGCCAGCAATGTACAACAACAACACAACACAAATTGAGAGCACATTTACATGAATTTTAACACCCCCACTTGATATCACATTTGTGGTCTTCAAACAAATATTATATGGTTCTCTACCTTACAGAAATGATTACTCTACAAACATAAACTTTGCAAACTCGATCAACTTAAACTTGTCGTCACATCTGGTCTGTTGGACAATAAACCAAACTTGTTTTCCCTCTTCCACAGTTGACCTCAGAAATTGATCCTGCCAGTCCACAGAGGGATGGATGTGGTACTGTAAAAACATCTGATAATCTTATCGAAATAACTCTATACAGAATGTTTTCTGATAATTCAGTGAATAAATGGTGTAGAATTTGCATTGATTTCCTTAGAACTTTGACGCTCACACTGCAATAAGGTGCTGGTCATTTGTCCTGTGATGTCCAACAAAGCTTTTCTAAATGTAGCTTAATAAAGGTAACAGGCTTTTTGTTACTCTGTCTCCCCACGTAACCCCATCTCTTCGTCTTTCTCCTCTTTTCCATCATCGTCAGGATGGCATGTGACAGCCCTCTTTTCTCTCTCCGTTAAGCACATCAAGCAGCCTAAATCCCTGACGTTAGAAATGCATTTATAGGCAACAATTATGTAAAGTGAGTTAAGCCCCAGCCAATTGTGCTTTGCTCTTCTATCCCCTTATTTGCTGCAAGTTTCCATGGAAAAATAACCTCAAAATACAAACTTTAGAAGCCTTCACACATACAATCACACTCATTTAAAAAAATAAACAACTTTACATGGTGGAGGTGAAAGGAAAAAGTCAGATATGGAGGTTTGTGGGGAGTGGTGAAGAGAGATGGAGGAAGGAAACACATACCATGACTTGGACTTTTCTATTCTTTACAGCTTGCCTCTTAAGTACTGAAAACCAAATCCCACGTAGGCGTGACCTTGCAAACTATCATTCCGACAGACACCGGAGACAGAAAGCTCTTCGAAAAGGTCTTATCTGCCTGAGACATGACTAGACGCGCCTTGCCGTAGCCCGTATGGGAGAATTATTACTAGGCCACTTACTTTTTGTCTGTCACTGGTTTGCAGACGGTAGGGAGTAAGAAATCCTCCAAAAACCCTTAATTTGCCATTCTGCAGAACACACAGACGATAACAGAAAAGTACACTGGGAAAAGGGCAACCAGCACCCCTGTGGATGACATTTACATTTAAGTATCTTTTTCCATCAGAAATATTTTATTTAACAATTGTCTTCATTAGACAAAACTAAAGAGAATCAGGCATCTGATTTTTAAGGAAATGGAATCTAACTTTCTTTAATTACCCACTTAACTCCCAATTATATTTTACATATATGAACATTGTGAGAATAAATCAATATATTGTTATAGTGTTGCTTCACTGACCAGTTGGTGAACTGAAATAAACCAGTATACAGAAGAAAAAAGAGATATAGACATAGGGTACAATATACATTAAAAAATCGTACAGACTAGCTGAGTTGTATTTATGTAAATCAGATCCTTTGGTCGTGAGTATCGTATGTAAGTTCAATGTCTGCTAAAGATCAGGGTTATAGTAAGGAGAGTCTAAACAAATAAAGAAGATAGCTTAGTGGTTTGTTTCTTTTGTTGAGGATTGATGGGGGTATGTGGTGCACATCACTTTATTAGTTCTAAAAGAGTTGTTCTTATTGTACATCCTTAAAAAACACTTTGTCAAATATTGAACAACACATTCCCTGAACTCTGTAATTGCCTTTTATTGGTTATAGTGTTGCCTCACGGACCAGTTGGTGGGCGACAACTTTGGTTCCGGTTTCCGGTTGTTAGTTGTTTTTAGCTTCACAGTAGCATGTAGCTAATAGCATACTGTGTTTGTGAGTATATGGAGAATAACTTGTGGAGTTCCATATTAAACACACCACTCCAACTCTCACTCATCGACGCTTTGATATCAACTTTTATTATGTGTTTAATTTTGTAATTTTACCAACAAACATCAGAATAATTTTGTAAGAAAGTATAATGGGATATGTTTTAAGGCTAAATCATAAGAAAGCGGCAGAAGAAGATGACAAAGCAGGATGCGCCGAGGACCCGCCCCTGTCACCACCAACCAATGGGAGAAGACTTTACACCAAAACAGAGATGTTAAAATGTTTGGTAACGAGAGATCGGGGCTTCTTCCTGTGAATCTGTAGACAGATAACTACTTGAAGGTGGACTGTGGACCAGTGAAATAGGAAAAGACCTCGGCCAAGTGTCCTTTGTAGACTTTTTAAATCATTATATTAATAAACCCTGTCAAACTTGACGAGATGCTTCTTCAATTCTTTCCAGCTATTCTTACTTAAGATTGAACAAACCCTACAATATTCTGATGATTTTATTTATGGGCAAGATTTGTTCATACCAGAACCCCTACAAAATATAAATCCCTTCACAGTGTGTTTTCCATCTCACTGGGTCTGGTCTTTAAGTGATAGTGAGTCAATCTGATTATTTTTCTAAAAGCGGGAGAGTGAGAGGGAAGGTTCTTGAAAAAAGAAGAGCAGCAAGCATCGCTGACAGCCCTGACACCATCACACTTTAGCCAGCTTTGTGCGAGTGTCAGAGTGTATGTGTTGCAAGACAAAAATGCAAATAGAGAGGTTATTTGTGTGTAATCAGTTGTAAGCACCATCTTCCACAAACTCACACTACGGCAGTTGTGACAGGACAAAGTAGCACCCTCCACGCTACATGGTGTAAATTCTTCAGATTGCGACACTCCAGTCTCATTGCGTCGGGCGTTTGTTCTCCGTAGTGGTGTTATTTCCACGGGGACGATCTGAAATACGAAATTCTTCTAAAGAGCACGTTGAGAAACCAAACAAAGCTCAGTATTGTTGGTTTAAAAGTTTCACAAGATGAGGCTTATGAATAATTATATAGCCTGCCTACATCAGAAAGTGGATCTGTTTTATTCACCGGTGTATTTCACTGTAGTTTTGCCCTTTCAAACTAAAAGCCATTGTTGGTGTGGTCACTGATGGGAAACACTTCAGTACATAGAAATGATGTGTTCAAAGAACCTTTGAATCATCTCAACCCACTACACCAAAAAAGACAGTTTTCTGATAAAAGCCCTGTGGTTTTCTTTGTTAACTATAAGAAAGGTACTCTTCCAAGTCCTGATTTTGTGATGCTGCTGATGTCCTGATATAGCGCACCTATATAGCAAAGCAGCTTTACAGACCCCATGGAAGCAGAAGATACACAAAAGTCTAAAGCAGGGGTGTCCAAACTCTTTTCAAAGAGGGCCAAATTTGATAATGTGAATATGCCCAGGGGCCAATAGTCACTTCTGACATGAAAGTAACATACAAATACACTGTTATTTATCTATTTGTATTTTTCACAATTATATTTATTTTTAAAATGGCAATGTTGCCAAATATAAGACACTCAGGAAGGTGTGAGCAACTCTTAAAACATACTTCTGACTTTCATTCATATCTGGTGAGTCAGATAACATTGAACAAACTATATGGAATAGCTTAGACCTTGAAGTGGGTTTGACCTATTTTGAGAGTTGTGGGTTGCCAGTCAGAATCAGGTCTGACAAAATGTGTAGTAAAAGGGCTTCATCCCTTCTCTGTGGTCGAATCTCCGTCGTTTAGGTATGCAAGGTTAAAAAAAAATGTTTGTGGGATTGTAGGGTGCTTGTACAATAACAGATACTGTTATATTGAATCGTTTTTGCAGGGAAATGACCAAGGCCCTAAATCTGAAGTACACGCCTCCCTCCAGAGATAGCTTAACCAATGAGTTGATTCCTGTCTGGGATATATCCTTTGCTATCAGAGGTGGCCTTTCCGTATTTGTGCGTGCAGGCTTCCTCAACCCCACTGCTGGAGACACTATTTGCCCAGAAAGATTACGCATACTACCAGAAAAGTCTGATATGCTGATTTTTCTTAACAAGAACTGTTGAGTTGCATACATCTTTAAGAGACCCTCTGTTTTATTGACTTTGTTTATTTGGTTGCAGGCAGCTAGGTGCTGTGCACTGAATGCACTTTAGTTCTAGCATTTGGCCCCTATTGCTGCTCGGACGGACTTTTATTTTTCTCGAATGTGACTTGTATGATTTATGTCAGTAGGTTTCCTATAAACACACAACATGCAGCTCAAACCACATTATTATCCATAAATGGTTCAACCGCTTCTGCTTTCCATTGTGTTGTCCACATTTGTATTATATGCATTTAGTATATACTGTTTAGTTCGTGAAAATTTCAGTTCACACTTAAAATAATTAATACATTTTTGTTATCTAAACATTTGAGCTCTTTTTTTACCATTTTGGAATCGAAACGGGGAATCGATAAGAACCGGAATTGATACATTTCAAACGATACCCAACCCTAGTTGTTACACTTGTCAATTCTCTGTGCATCAACCAGCTAGTGGGCCATAAATAGTACATAATAAGACCGAAGCTAGTCATTGGCCCCCGGGCCGGACTTTGGACATGCCTGGTCTAAAGTAATTTAGACATTTGGGCCATATTAGCTTATTTTGACCCGGATTGCAGCTCCACTCCAATGCTAATCTAGAAGTCCAAGCAGACTTTTTTTCAGAGTATTGGCTTCTTTTAGATAATGCATGTCAACATATTGAACCTTGTTAGGTTTGATCATTTTTGCGTACAATGGCATAGGTTTCTCTGTTATAGTATGCACATGTTCAACCTGTAGTATTGCCTGCCCCGTTACACTTCTTAATGCATTACTGGTTATCATAAGTTCATTATAGACTGTAATGCACACATTTAAGATAGATTTATGGATAGATACGTTATTCATCCCAAGTTGGAACATTGTTTTGTCACAGCACCATTGTTAACAGTCATTGCACATACATTCAGAGTACAACAACTTCCAAATCTCAAACGGGCATTGCCTCAAATATAAAATATCTAGAACATGTACATATTTAGTTATTGTGGAATACATTCATCAAATTTTATTTTGATTTCATTGATCCAATTTTACATTGCAATATTACATCTGAAAGGTAAAAAAAAAACGCTAACATTTTTCTATATTTTACAGGGTTAACGCGTCTATGCTGCCCTCGCAGTGCGTTCCAGTCTTGCAAAACTAGACAGCTAGCCAACAACTTTACCTTGTAGGCTATGAAGAAGTGGAATTCCATTCACAAGGCTTTCTTTTTTTGTTTCTTTACTGAAGTTCCAGCAAACATACAGGAGTTATTTCACTTTTGTAAAACTGTAATCAAATAAACAAATAAAACGCACATGAGTTTACACTTCTTGAAGTACAAATCAAGCTGTTCATTGCTAACACACGAGACAATGAGAGCTAGCATTGCTAATCAGATTACATTTTAGACGTATATAAGTGAGAATCCTACACATTGAACGTAATTCTTGGTAATCTAAACAGAGTCTAGCATGAAATCACATGACATTTACTTACAGACAAATAATGTCCAAAGCTCAAACGTTTTAGATAGGATTTCCAGGAGTGGTGTTACAGCGTGGTCTTTCCTCATCTAGTTATTCAGGAAGAGAACGAAGCTAGGCTTTCAATTACGTTCACTCACTCTAGTACCGCAACATGACCACAGGGTGAAGCTATCTACCAAGCAAAAGGTAAGATACACAAGACCTTAAACTGAAAACAATGCATATCCTATGGAAGGCAGAACACTCCCCGTTTGGTATAGTATTATTATGCCACTATAAATCATTAAAACTCAACTTAAACCTCAGAGTGACAAACTACATTTTCCTTTTTTACTCAGAGAGAAAAACTACTAATTCTGAGATAGGCCTCTTAGCAGTCCCTTCTTTTACAATTTTAACCTCCACCTTCCGAATCCTTTTGTCACCACTCGGCAGAGTATTGACAACCACTCCCACAGGCCATTCGTTTCTGTGGGCTTGGCTGTCCTTGAGCAGGACGATGTCGCCGGCCTTGACATTTGGCCTTTCATCAGTCCACTTTCGGCGGCCTTGCAGTATTGACAAGTAGTCCCTTCTCCATCTCTTCCAAAAGGTGTTTGCAAAGCACTCAACATGTCTCCATTGCTTCCCGTGTAGATCAGCCATTAGGAAGTTTCCGGAGGGAGTTGCAACGGCACTCATCTTCTGGGTAAGTAGCATCGCTGTGGTGAGGACTGTAGGCATATCGGGGTCAGAGGACACAGGTACCAGGGGCCTGGCATTCATGATTGCCATCACTTCGGCTATGAGAGTGCTCAGGACCTCATGTGTGAGGCGGGTGTGTCCAGTCTGAAGCAGCATGGCATCCAGTATGCCTCTGGCAACGCCGATAAGCCTTTCCCATGAACCCCCCATATGCGAGGAGTGTGGCGGGTTGAAAACCCAAGAGCACCCCTTGCTGCGAAGGTAGGCTGTTATGGTTGTGTCTTCCGTGTAAATGCTCAGTTCTTTGCAGGCTCCCACAAAGTTAGTCCCTCTGTCAGAGCAGAGCAGTCTGGCAGGGCCACGGATTGCAAAAAATCTTCTGAGCGCATTGATGAAGCTGTCGGTTGTCATGGATTCAATGAGCTCCAAGTGGACCGCTCTGGTGGACATGCAAGTGAATATCACTGCCCAGCGCTTACTGTCTGCACTTCCTTCTCTTGTTCTCCGTGTCATGATGGCCCACGGCCCAAAGACATCCAGGCCTACATGGGTGAATGGAGGCTCGGGTGTGAGTCTGCCGGCAGGCAGATACGCCATCTTTTGTTCCTGTAGCCGGCCGCGCAGCTTGCGGCAGGTCACACACTTATGGATGACTGAGGACACCAGATGCTTACCACCAATGATCCAGTATCCTGCTGCTCTGACTGCTCCCTCGGTAATGTGTCTCCCCTGGTGCACTACTTGTTCATGATAGAATCTTAGCAGGAGTGTGGCGATGTGGTGCGTGTGTGGGATAATCAGTGGAAGCTTTTTCTTCTCTTGACAGGTCAGGTGCCGATGTTATACGACCTCCGACCCGCAGCAGGCCGTCTTCGTCAGCCACTGGATTGAGTGTTTGGAGTGGGCTTTGTTTGTGAAGTGTCCTACCATCTTTCAGGCATTTTAGTTCATCTTTAAAGACCTCATGTTGAACGGCACGAATGATCACACACTTTGCCTGTGACAGGTCACTTGTAGTGGGTGTGTCTTTGAAATACCTCCAGCCTCTGCGTTCGGTGCTTTCTTGATCGTTGTCCATCATTTTCTGCATGAACTCTGTGTAGTGGCTTTTCATTTCTGGCTTTTTCTCCAGGGTCTTTCTGGGCGAGCCAAGGCGTTTGACTGCTTGTTCCCGGTTGCTTGGAAGAGTTCGTCGTGGCGACCGGAACGGCAGGGGTGCTACCCAGCTGTGGTCGTAGTCCTAGAAGACCTCTCTCTCCATGAAGGTCAGGAACACTTTGTCATCCACTGACATTGCTGTTTTGTTGTCGTCTCTGGAGCTCTCGAACACAGAGAGGCCGAGGCTATCTGTGCTCGTTGCCCAGCCTGTGTCTACTTCACGGGTGAGTGAGAGAGAGCTATGTCGCTGCGGTGTGCTGCAGTGGCCTTCCTTAACCTGGATGTTGTTTGGGCAGGGATGGAGAAAGGATGTTCGGCCATTTTGCAGCACGTTGGCTTTGTACAAGTTGATTTCATTGTGGGCTGGTTTGTGGGCTGCCCCAGACAGACGACACCCACGATGACCCAGCCCAGGTCCAGCTTTTGTGCATATGGAGGGTTGTGTGGCCCGTTGATTTGTTCACGCACCTTATGCACTCTGAGGATGTCTCTTCCCAGGAGCATGAGGATGGGTGCGTCCGGGTCCACTGCTGGAATCTTGTTCGCCACTGGCTGGAGGTGAGGGTGGTTTATGCGACGTCAGGAGATGGGATTTCAGATCTATCATCCGGCACCATGTCGCACTCGATTAGTGTGGGAAGAGGGAGTTGTAGTTTCCCATCCATAGATTCAAGCATGAAGTTGTTGACTCGCCTGCCGGAGGTCTCTGTTGCTCCCGCGCAGGTCTTCAGTGTGTAAGGGGCTGGACTGGCTTTGATGCCGAAGGGGTTGAAGAACTCTGTCTTTACGAGTGACTTATTACTCTGTTCATCCAGCACTGCATACATCTTCACAGATTTGTCTTTTCTCCCTGCAGGATACGCTTTAATCAGGCAGATCTTAGCACATGAACGTGGGCTGTCTGCATTGCCGCAAATCTCTTTGAACTTGTATGTGACTGTGGGTGTGTCTTCATCCGGCTCCCTGCTTTCCTCCTTCTCTGTGTGGGCTCTCTCGCTGGATGTAGGAGGGCCTGGGTCTAGAGCCGTGATGTGTCTCTCACTGTTGCACTCGTCACATTTGATTGACGCTTTGCAGTCTTTCGCCATATGCTGAGTTGACCCACAGCACTTAAAGCAGATGCGGTTGTCTTTCAGGTAGGCCTTGCGTTCTTCAATAGGTTTGGATCTAAAGGTCCTACACCTTTTGAGTGGGTGAGGCTTCCTGTGCTTCCTGGTTCACCCATTCTCTCCTCCACAGAGTTGTGTTTGGGTGTGACTTCAGTCTTGTGCACACTTACTGGGGCTTTGGGGCTGTGCCTCACAGCTTTCTCCGCTTTCTGTGGCACGTGATGGCGATGGCGAAGCTTGGGTCATTTCTCACTTTAGCCTGTCGCCGCACGAACTGAGAGAAAAGAGAGAATGGAAGGAAGGCTACTCCATGATCTTCTTTGAACTTGGATCCCATGGTTATCCACCTCTCTTGCAGGCTGTAGCGAAGCTTTTCTGCGATCGGATTCACACCGCGAGCTGTATCCAGACAGGCAAGGCCCGGTAGGTTTTCTTCTTCTTTGGCACACTCCAGTTCAAGGAGGATATCACCGAGTTCTCTGAGTTTGGCATTGTCTTTGTTGGTCAGCTTAGGAAACTCTTCTATCCTTTTAAACAGTGCATGTTCTATGGCTTCTGGTGTCCCATAGCATTCCTCCACACGTTGCCACACCATGCAGAGCCCTGCAGCAGGATTATATACGTGCACTGAACGGATTCTCCGTGCTTGTTCTGCTGAGTATGCACCTAGCCACTTTACCAGCAGGTCCACTTATTCCCTGGGTGTCAGATTCAAGTCCTGGGTGGTACTCAGGAAGGATGCTTTCTACGACCACTAGTGTTCAGAAAGGTCATCTAACTGTAGGAGACCGGAGCTCACCAGTTCTCGGCACATGAGGTACCTGGCAAAGTCTTGTGCTGGCTGTAGCTCTGGGGAGGGTCCCTTGTTCGGACTGGGTGTTGGACGAGGCTGCTGAGGGCACGGCTTGAATGGGGACGGTTCACTTGACTGTTCTTTCTTTATGTTGCTGACTCTCGGCTTTGGGTTTGTGTTGATGGCGGTGGTTCTCTGCCGATAATTGCTGGGTGCTGCTGGACATAGTCGCCTGCACGTTCATAGCTACTGAAAGGCTTATCCGGGACGTATGGCTCATAGCGCTTCTCCCTGCTTTCACTCTCCTCGACCTGGTATGCTACAGCTGCTGCCTCATCTTCTGGCTCATGAGAACGCTGAGACGGGCTTCGAGTTCAGCTTTCTGCCTCATCACGCTTGCTTCTCTTTCAGCGAAAGTCACCTGGGCTTGTGCAGCTTTTGACTTGGCACGTGCTCTGGCAGCCGCTGCTGATATTGCTGATCCGCTGGACCTTTTGGATATCTGTGACTGGGAGTCGGGTGTTTTGAAAGGGTCTTGTCTCTCTTACACTCACTCTAGTACCGCAACATGACCACAGGGTGGCGCTATCTACCAAGCAAAAGGCAAGATACACAAGAACTTAAACTGAAAACAATGCATTTCCTATGGAAGGCAGACCAGCGTCTAGTGGCTTGATAGAAAAATAGAGAAAGCAGTGTAGAAGTGTTCATTTTTTATTCGAAGTCCAGGAGTAGGTTTAATAGAAAACAAAGTGAAGCTCCTCATATAAGTTTAAAAAGGAGTAGCCTATTTAATAAACTGATGTGGCAGAAGTTTTTACAAAAGTTTCACAGCTGTGGCTCAATAGTTCGGAACACGCTTCCACAGGCCACGTAAGAGTAGAGACTCAAAGTAGTTATCTGTCTGACTGTCAGCGAACAAAGAGATCGATTCTTCAGTTCAATAGTCCTTTTATTCTGCGATCGCCTTTTCCTATTGGTCGCCTCAAAGCAAAACAGAACTTCCAGTCGGTTTAGTGATTACTGGCATTGGGTCGTCTCCCTCCTTTGGGTATTACAGCGTCAATTAGGAGAATCAGACATTGTGTGTTTAATGTATAACACCACAATTCACTCTCCTTATTTACTTTTTCTCTCCATTCTGTCCGCTGAGGAAACAGAAACTAAAAACGGCAGTTTTCTCCCATCAAGCATCAAGTGTCATTAGTGTAGTATACATCCGGTTACAAAGATTAACAGTTTCAGAATAAGACAGTTTTCAAAATAAGACAGTGTTGTAGTTACACATAATATTGATTATTATTCCTTACAGCAGCCACTACACATATCCAATGTAAATAAGACACACATCAATATTGTATCTAAAAAATACACAATATAAAATATTCAGAAAAAAGTATAATTAACCAGTATACAGGAAAAATAAATTTGATATTTGAGATATCTATTCTTTAGCATTGTTTATGTCTTCTTGTTATGCTAATTACTTGCTATGCATTGTATTGTATTATGGTGCTGCAACACAAAAACAATCCCAGTTTGGGACAAATAAAGTAATTCTTATCTTAGGGTACAACATAAATTTAAAAACCGTGCAAAGCAGCTGATTTTTATTTATTTAAATCAGGTCCTTCGGTAGTGAGTAGCCTACCGTAACTAAGTTCATTTTTTTGCAAAAGCTCAGGGGTATTGTAAGGGAGAATCTAAACAAATAAAAAAGATAGCTTAGTGGTTTGTTTCTTTTGTTGAGGATTGATGGGCGTATGAGGTGCACATCTGGATTACCCGGCGCTTTATTAGTTCTAAAATAGTTGTTCTCATTGTACATACTTAATAAACACATACAATATTGCACAACACATTCCCTGAACTCTGTAATTGACTTTTATTGGAGGATCCTTGACAAAGCCTGTGCCTGGACATAAAGGAGATAGAAGCGCTCTCTGACTGTTCCGTAGTCATGACTCCAGTCCTAAGATGCTAAAGAATACATCTCTCTGCTTCAGAACATTAAAGATGATATAAGGTCCTTCTGGTTGTCACTGTACAATAAATAGTGTTTGAAAGTGCTCAAGTGTTTCCAACATAATGGTGTGAGAAACCACGATTTGTATTTGCTTTACTGTGAGTGGTCTTAGTTGTTTAATACTTAAACCGACTTGGGTGCACCCTCTATTACGACATGCCTCTATTCCGACATGCCTCTATTCTGACCTAACCCTATTCCAACATGCCTATATTACGACATGCCCCTCTTACAACACAATTTTAGTACCGCCATTCCAACAGTTTAGTGCCGCCATTCCGACAGTCTACCCAGGCGCGTCGGGGCATCGTCTTTCTTTCATTTTTGTTTGTGTGTCTTTTTAACATATACTTATATAACATATTCAGTTTATTTTGTATAATATAGCCTATTGTTGTAATGGAGGCACTGACTGGTTGGCACTCAATTTCGTTGTTGTCCGATCGCCCTGCATCTGATCTGCAAGGGAGTCGCTCAAAGAAAGTTAAAGCTTTGCAAGCCACCGAGGCTGCTCCCAATTCTGCGGAGCTGTAGACCGGAGCTGATGGGATGAGGATGGAGAGACTTGGACGAGCAGTGGCGGTGGATTCGGGAGGGCTATCAGAAGCGTCCATGAGGGAGGAGGGGGGCCCTGCGTGTCTGACAGTGTCAACTACCGCTCCGAATGCTTCCACTTAAGTGGAGCTATGCAGACCCAACGCACCACCGATGCAGACCTTCCGACACCCTCCCAGCACATCACACACACTTGCAGAGATGACTTCTCCCAGGTGGATCATTAACCAACACCGTCTCGTCTCAAGGCTAGGCCTACATCTCCACCAGCTTTCTCAAGATGCCGGATACCTCATGTCGGAATGACGGAATGTTTGAACAAAAAGAACAATTGAACAATTAGACGTCAATGTCGGAGTAGAGGTATGTCGGAATAGCAGCATGTAACCAGACCGACTGTATGTTGTAATAATGGAACGGAATGGAAGGCAGAGTTTCTTGCAAGGGTTTTAAGTTGCTAACATTTAATGTTGTCTCACACCGTGGTTATAAACAGAGTGGTGCAAGAACGAGTCCTAAAACCCGGAAGTGAGTTAGTGATTTACCACTTCTGGTTCGCTCGTCTCAGAGTCAATGGGATTTCTCCAGAGGATTTTGGAAAATAGCTTGAAATAAGGTCTGTGGTTGACGGATCACGTTTTGTTCTATAACATTAAATACATCAGCAGTGACCCCCCCCCCCCCCACTGGTGATTTTTGAAGAGTTTATGTGTCTGAAAAAAGATGGTTGTTAATATGTGACTGAATAGGACTACAGAAGTTGTCGCGGATGTTGTACGTCATTACGCCAAACACGTAAACACTCCCGCTAAGTTTGTTAGCCCCTGTTCTGCTTGAAAGCAAGTACCTGTGCTCTTGCAAACTCTTTAAACGAAGTCTTCAACTTGTACAATTCTGAATCTGTATTCTTGAAAGTCAGTTGAAGGATCTTCAGTTGGCGTGGCGTTGAGGTCGTGAGACGCTGCTGTACTCGTCTGTAGTTTGTTTATAGCATAACGTTATCATTTTGCTTCTGGCAAAAATGATAAATGTAGGGTAGACATGTGGAGATTATCCGGCTGAACAACATGTGCATTCATCAAACAGGTTTGTTTTCCACAGACCTTATTTTTTACAATATTCCAAAATCCTATGGAAAAATTGCAAAGATCTTTCGTCGAGGGTACCCATGCGCAGCTTACTTCCGGGTTGTCCTACAAAAATATGTCATCCCTTCACCACTCTATGTAGATGGCTTGTAATTATGACTTGGAAGCCCAGCAAATACCATTATGGTGATAATAAAACAATCTGTGGGTGGAGCCTAAAATGTACCTTCCCATACAAGTAAAATGCAAAGTAAACACACTTCACACATCTTACATTTGTTTTTGCTTACGCTTCAGAGTGTATGGTTAAAAAGACACAGCTGTATAAGTCAACAGTGGCGTATTTTAACAACCATACTGATTTTAAGCCAAGCCATGACCCTTTCACTAAGGCGATTTGTTCCCTTTTTTTGGACATGTTGGTGATGGAAAACACTGCTAGTGTTTGCATCTGATGGTAAAAAGAGTGTTTTGGTTAGATGGCTGTTTGACGGTCTTTAAAGGTTAAAAGCACAATCTCAATGGCAGTGACCAAAGGGACGAGCACTAATGGCCTACTGACATACAATCACCAGTGTCTCAGGTTAACGTGCCCACACATGAACGGAAGACCCCCAGCTTTCCCCCTTGTTGAGAGGCTTTTCTCTTTCTAATCATGAGAGCTCTCCAAAGATGACTGAGCTTAAATCTGCTGTTCACTTGCGACAGACCCTTCGACACGCATATATTTAATTTATTTTGTTCATTTCCTCTCCCACACAGATTTACGATATGCAGCATTTAAATCTGATGATCATTTCTGCATGACATGCACACACTCACGCTGTGACAATATAACACTATATACACTAATATAACTTTGCCTGTATTTCGTCCACCACCAGGTCTCTTAAATCCTGGAAACTTGCTGAGCAACGTTAAAACGTGAAATCTGAAGCACAGCATTCAATATATCAAATGTTGCTTTTAATCAGCTGTTAAGTGCCATGTGTTTCTTTCTCCAGCAACATTCCACAAAGTGAAACCCAACTTGTTTATTGGTTTGAGGAAAATTCAGACAATTATGAATGTTAGTGTTAGAGTATGTTTAGCTTTATATTCCCCACAAACAAAAAAATCCATATTTAATAATGACCTTGTGACTGCCAGTGACATGTTTCACATTTCACGATTAGGGTAGTCAAAGTTAACGCGTTAAAGAGCCACCACTGTAAACAAGATTCATAACTTTTGGAGAAAATTCATATTTATTGCGGATTGCTGCAATAACAATTATGTTTACTGTATTGAATCAAAATGATTTATACTTTATAATAATTAAACCATTATTACTTATAATAAATAAACATTGTTTATGTATAATTAACATAATTTATTATAAACCAATCATAGTTGTCCACTCGTAAAAAAAACTGAATATCCTTTTAAGGTACATTTCGAATAGATACAAATGTGCAAATAATTTGCAAATAATCTCAATTAAATATTTTAATTGATTGACAGCCCTAATTTATATCAATCCTTGAAATCAATACTATGAAATAGATCAATCATTTTAAAAAAGTGACTCAGTCTGTAGGGGCTGGGTTTTTGAACTGAAAGGTTGCCGGTTAACATCCTGATCGGACCTGTGTGGACTGGTAGCTGGAGAGTTGCAAGTTCACCTCCTGATCACTGCCGAGGTACCCTTTAGCAAGACATCAAACTAGCTGCCCACTGCTCCAGCTACGGGTTGAATGCAGATGTCCAATTTGGCTGTAGTGTGTGCATGTACATGTGAGACAAGATAAAGAGGGTTTCATCTCCTTTATACTCTTACATTGTATCTAGAACATGTAGCACAGGCTCTCTGCTCCTCTTTTCTGCAGACACTATTTGTTTTGGTGTTAATTAGATGCGTTGACAGAGATGCTGGAAAGCTTTTAGAGACACAGTTAGTTGCTCCAGTGCTCCCCTGCTCCGAGATGCAATCTGTTCCTGTCAGCACAGAACGACATGCTGTGATTCCAATATCTGAATCCGTCAGGCTACTAATACCATATAGAATATATAAAAACACAAATTATGTCTTTTTAATAGGCATCCCTCAGTTCTTGTAAACAGTACACAGGAACACAGTCTGGTACCACGGTGTGATCGGTAACTGACACTGATGCTTTTAGATGAATCATGATGCAGTGTAGTAGTAGCAAGCTGAGAGGGATTATTCAGGATGTTTGCAGAGAGGAGAGCAGAGATAACTAGTAAGCCCCCCAAGTGGTGTCATGGGTGTCATCACTCACATGTGGTTGATGGATTGATACCAACTCCCTAAATCTAACTGCCCACCCACAGTTTTTTAATCATGTAATATCAGATAGATAACATTTATGTGGAAAACAATCAAACAAATTAAAACACGCATAGCAACTTTGAGGTTTGATTGCTTTGTGTACCAATTTTTAAAAAGTTATCATTTCATGTACACCAAAAGATTGGTACCCAACTTTATTATAGCATCAATGTAAGTGTCTTTTACTTGAAAAGGGGTCGTTTTCATCGCTCCTAAACGTAGCCAATGTTCACTATTGTTACCGCCGCCACCTCCTCTGTTCCCACTAACTGGTTTTGTATGTATATGAGCTGTACTGTTGCCCTGATGCCATTGGCTGCCTGTCCGAAGATCTTGATTGGAGCATGCTGGGCCCGACTATCCAATCCCTCCACACACCTTCCGGGGAGACATAAAAAAGCCTGTGGACAGCTATCAGCTGTCCAGAGGCTTTTTCTGGTGTTATTTGACACTTTTATGCAGTTACTTTCCTCAACGAGCAGTGGGTGCTGAACCCGTCCACTGTCCCAATGAAGACAGAGGAGACTCTAAGCGTCCAGACTGCAAACGACTCGAGCATGCGCAAAGCCTGGCTTACAGGGACACTTTGCAGGTCCCAAATTCAAATAAAGGAGGAGGGTTGGACGTAGAGCTAGCAATTCCAACCAACTTAACAGTCTTTTGATTAAATGTAATATTCTAAAATGTAAAAATATATGACAAGATTTATTTATGTAATGTAGGTCAAAGCATTTAAAGTCATGAAGTTATTTTAAGGGGAGCGTGCCTATGTTCCCACAGCTCTACGTTCCCACAGCCCTATGTTCCCTCAGCCATATGTTCCCACAGCCCTATGTTCCCTCAGCCATATGTTCCCTCAGCCTTATGTTCCCTCATTTCTAAGATTATTTTCCAAAATTAGGCCCTATGTTCCCATATTTCCTTTTTCATAAATTTGTATCAGATTTTATCTCCCTTTCTCCCAATTTGGTAGCCAACTACACCCAGCCTTTTATCCAGTAGCAATTGACTACAGATGTAATGTAGCGTTTAGCTAAATCTGGAAACATAGGGCCCTGTTTTCATGTTCCCATTGAGTACCATGTAAATCTGGGGAAAATAGGGCCCTGGGAACATAGGGCTGACCCCTTCCAAACTCTCGAGCTCAACATCGCTACTCCAACATGGGGTTGCTGTGGAGTGATGAAACATAATACTGAAATTAAACTCACCTCCATGCGTTGCAATTTAGACACAGCACACAATTAACTTTCTATAATCCTATGGGACACTTTCTGCTTACTGCGACTGAGGACTCAGGACTGAATGGCTCAGAGGGACTTGTGTTTATTTGTCTGTCTGTCTGTCTGTCTGTCTGTCTGTCTGTCTGTCTGTCTGTCTATCTGTCTGTCTGTCTGTCTGTCTGTCTGTCTGTCTGTCTGTCTGTCTGTCTGTCTGTCTGTCTGTCTGTCTGTCTGTCTGTCTGTCTGTCTGTCTGTCTGTCTGTCTGTCTGTCTGTCTGTTTTATTTATGCACTTTGGGTTGTGCCCAGTACATGTTAAATGCGCTATAAAAATAAAAATGACTTGACTTTCATTTTGAGAAAAATCTTAGAAATGAAGGAACATAGAGATGTGGGAACATAGGGTTGTGGAAACATAGGACTGACCCCATTTTAAGAAGTGATGGCTTATGCTAAAAAGGATCACAAATTGCAGGGATGTACACTTTCAGTGTTTATCTGCAGCAACATGAAGCTGATGACTTTTGACACCAGCGCTTAAGTCTTCATCTTTGGCTCTAATGAAGCTGTTCATTCGACATCAGCTTTATGTTGATGGTTAAATACTGATTAACCAGAACTGCTGCTGCAGTGGAGGATTTCCTTTCAGGCGTTTATTAAAAAGAAAGACAGGCATATGAGCTGTGGAGTGGAGTACTTGCTTGCTTATTTATGTCGTAGAACAAAACATGAACTTATCTATTCTTAATCATGAAAATTATTTGAGGCTTTCAACTACGAACATGTTCAAGTACTGTTGAGCTTCAAAAGAAGAGAACGGGAAATCCCTGGAAAGTCTTTTCTGTGGTTTTAGGACTTTGCACTGCACCTTGTTACTCAAGATCAGTTTTTGTGACATCTTTAGTTTCTATTAAAGCCTTACGTCAGTGATAATGTAAATGTCCCCGCTGCGGGACTAATACAAGATTTCTGAAACTCATTGTGTGGTTCCATGGCGTAATGGTCAGTGCTCTGGACTTTGAATCCAGTGATCCGAGCTCAAATCTCAGTGGAACCTGGCTTTAAAAAGCCTAAAGAGAGGAGATTGGGAAAAGACAAGATGTATATGCTCAGAATTCTGGTATTAGTTGCTCATAAAATGATTACTATAAACTGGCTTAAACCTCACCCCCTACCTTGGATGAATGAAAACATAGGTTGTAAATTGTATGGAAAATGTCACTGTTAAACTACAACTCAAGATGATAGATAGATAGATAGAATCGGAGGATGAAACCCTCTTTATTGTCACATACATGCACACAGCAGAGCACACACAGTGAAATTAGTCCTCTGCATTTAACCCATCCTAGTACTAGGAGCAGTGGGCAGCTATCGTGCAGCGCCCGGGGAGATGGGAGTATCTCTAGACAAATGGTATCTAGCAAAGCTAACATATTGTAAACCTCTAATGGGACTCTCTATTTTTCTTATTACTTCATTGACAACTGCTATTGTATATTGTAATTTTTGATTATATTATATACATATTTGTATATTTAACTGTTTTATATTGTATCTGTACCATGTTGTGTGAGACTCTTTCTCAACGAACTTGTTGTAATAAATGTTAAAAGTATAAACAAATGGAGTATAGGAAACTGAATCAAAATAAAGCAATTACAACATGAATGATCACCTGGCCTGTACACACAGCAGGCGTGACAATGTGATTAGATCACAGCCCAAGTTGATCCGTTGATGCCTTTTAATAGTAGTACATTTTTGATAATTTTGTAAAAATCTACATATTTTATCAATGTATGTAATCTGTTAAATCCTATATACACTGCCTGGCCAAAAAAAAGGTCACATACTCTAATATTCGTTGGACCACATTTAGCTTTGATTACGGCACGCATTCGCTGTGGCATCGTTTCCAGAAGCTTCTGCAATGTCACAACATTTATTTCTGTCTTTGATTCATTTTTCGCCAAGATCTTGTATTGATGACGGGAGATTTGGACCACTGCGCAAAGTCTTCTCCAGCACATCCCAAAGATTCTCAATCGGGTTCAGGTCTGGACTCTGTGGTGACCAATCCATGTGTGAAAATGATGTCTCATGCTCCCTGAATCACTCTTTCACAATTTGAACCCGATGGATCCTGGCATTGTCATCTTGGAACATGTCCGTGCCATCAGGGAAGAAGAAATCCATTGATGGAATAAAGTCATTCAGTATATTCAGGGAGTCAGCTGACCTCATTCTTTGGGTACATAACGTTGCTGAACCTAGACCAGACCAACTGCAGCAACCCCAGATCATAGCACTGCCCCCCACAGGCTTGTGACCTTTTTTTTTGGCCGTGCAGTGTATAATGTAAGTGCTTTCCTATTCAACTTAAGCAATGACACACATGTTTAGCTGCTGCTGGTAGAATAAGCAGTAAACAATACACAACAAATGCATAGTTAAGCTAACGTAACCACATGCGAAGTTAAGCTTGATTTAGCTAGTATGATAGTTAGCTTTGTAAGAACTAGCTAATGCTATTAAGCTTTTCACTGGTAGGATGTGTGTTATCTAGCAGCGTAACAGAATGTTTAAAACTTTAGCTTGGTTTGTGTCAAAGATGAATTCCACATGACATAGTTCCAGTCACACTTTATTTAGAGTGTTTTTTGAAAATTACTAGGTTTATGGGAGCATCTTTGCTATCATTGGACATGTGGCATCGCTATACTTGATTAGTTTTGTTGGGATTTATCTATGCGAACGAATAACAACTGACCGCATATCTCCAATTTATGATAAGTTAGATTCAGCATTAAGTAGACAAGGGGAAGAGCAAATTTGTATGGTAAGCAAAAAATGTTATGAAAGTAAAATAGAATGTATCTGATAGTTAGCAATGTTTTTAACTGGACACTCTGGCACAAAATGGACTGTTGGAACATTTGGATGGCTGTTGGAATGTACAGTTAGGATATTTAGAAGTTGGAATAACAAACCAAGACTTTATAGATCCATGTTTCAGGGTTGTAATGCATATCTCTTGTCATTTCTTTTTTTAAATGGAATTTAATTATCTAAAAAACAAAATTTCAGGGTTGGATATATGATGATGATGTTCTAAAGGTCACATATATTGTAGATAATTAGGGACTACATGTGACACTGTTCAAAACATGCAACTTTCAAAGAGCTAGAGTATTTAATGTTGAGTGGATTAATAAACTAAACTGTGAATGTACAGCAGTAACTTTTTAAGGCTACCTGAGATTTTTCAATACTTTTTTTTTAAAGACAAAACAAGAGATGAGAGGAAATAATGAGGAATCGCATCAGCATAATGCACCAGCCTACCTGCAGCTGTTTTAACTGGAACAGACTCGAGAGACAGGAGGTTATATCAGAGATAAACAACGCTTTACACCCACACACTGGCTTAAAAGGTACAGAAAACGTTGACTTGGAAACACACACACATCATATAAGATACATAAGATGCACAGTGCACACGTAAATGCATTAAAATACATAAAGGGAATCAAACATATGAATTACTTAAAGAGTTTTTCCCACTCAAAACCACACTCCTGCACATAGTTGTCTCTCCCTGCTGAGTTATAATATATTCACACTTTTATGTATGTGTACAGTACTTCACACCTTCTGTCTGTCACCTCTCACTCACACAAACACACACTGATTGTTCCCTTGGGATTGTAGTTGCAGGCTGTTGTGTTACTCTGATCGTTTAGTGCAGTTTTAGCGGCTTGTGATGTAACGAGGCCTCCGTGGCTCAACTGGGTTAAACAGTTTTCAGACTTCAGGCAATGTATTGAGTTAGGATCTGTTGACAGCAATCAGGGCTATGTCGACACTTATCAAATCTGACAAAATATGAATTTACAAAGGTCAAAGAGTTTTATTTAGTTACATTTCCGTCATCCTGATTTACATTGTATGTACATGTTTTCGAAGGTGTGGAATGCAGCAGCAAGCATGTCATGTGACGAAGAACCCCAAATCACAGACGGCAGAATTTCGGCAAGATGGTGCTGAAGTCGAGAACTTTCCTTGAGAAACGCTCTATATAACAAAACAATAGGGAATAATAAGTATTCAGTATAATACTACTATAATACTCATAATAATACAGTATACAAATATAATGAAATGTCAGGGTGTGTGTGAATCTTCATATCTATTCTTCACATTGTCTGAAGTTAATGAAGTACAAAGATACGACAAGGAAATAGACGAAAGTAAAAGACCCCCCTCTCATGTGCTAGAAAACAGGTACGAAAACATGACGATGGACAAGTGTACGGCTGCCTAACATGTACGTAAATATATGCGGAAAAGTGTTACAACAAAGAATCGGGGAGGTGGTTTATCGTCCTTCACCAAAGTCAACCAATCAGGAACAAGGGGGCTTAGCTCTAAAAATGCTAATACAATGTTTGTTTAGCAGTCTGATGCCGGGGTCTGCTCAGACTTTGATTTATGTCTTTGACAAAATAAAGTGATTAGGCATCGAACTCTGTCTGCCTCCAGCGACTTCTTCTGAACCTGTTAGAGTGTTCAAGAGGAGGTCTGGATCTTCAACTGGTCTAGACCAAGATTTCCTCCAACAATGGCGTGTAGTCTTCTTAAGGAGGCGTGTTGAGCAGTAACCAGCATCAGGGTATATGAAACGTTTCCCAAACTGAATTTTCAATTCCAAAACTGCAGTAAATAAACACTGAAAGCACTCAAAATGGAGAAGAAGGGGAAAACAAAAGCCATACATCCATGGTGAATATGGAAAAAATGTTAGTACAGGGCTACCAAGAGCTTTTTTTAAAAGGACAAAATAATCAAAAATGATACATACATTAAATAAAACATCAAGGCAGATTAGATACAAAATGTTAGATTACATGGAAAGGATACTTTTTTTTAATCCTTTCTATGTCTTTACAATTAAAGTAAATTGTAACATATTTGATAGTTCTAACTTAACAATGTTGAAAATTACAACTTAAGTTGGAGCAATATTTTATGCAAAATTGTAAAGGTACTTTGTCAAACCTTTCTTACTGGAGGTCCAAGGTGGACGTTTTTCACCCCGGTTCCAGTGGAGGAAGGCAGTGAAGTAGCAGAACCTCTGCTAGCCATATCAACGTGACTTACCCAAGCATGAGGAAAGGGACTGCAGACCTGGACTACTCAGAGTTACAAGAATGCCATCTACTCTGGAAAGAACCCAAGACTATGATGCGCTTCATTTTATGAGCCTCTTGGGGATAATAGGTTGTCTCAGCAGAAAAGGCACCGGTGCACTGCAGCTAGAAAAGATTCTCTACAAAGCAGAGTATGACTAGTGCACAGACATACACAGAAGAACAAGCTTTTGCTGTGCTCTGATTAAGAGTACATTTATGAACAGTCATTAAAGAAAATATCATAAATGTTTAAATATATGTGTACCTTCATGTTCACTAGGGATGTCCTGTTTGCCTTACCATGGCCACTTATTACTCTTTCTGTTCTCTTAATACCATCTTTTGTTAACCGTGGCACTGCTTTGACACCTATCATGTTTGAAATAACAGAGGTACATGTTCATTTGAGGAATTCTTATTGAACTGCAATGAAGACTTGTTATAAGTCGGCTTCGGGCCTTGTAAATATTGCACAGCTGGGTTTTTTTATCACTCGTACACTTTATCACATAACTTTGCATCTTATTATTCTAATTCACTTCTTACTTTAGAAGTTATTCTTCCAGTTTATTTGCAAGATTTAATCATTGCATAATTGCACATTACGTACTATAAAAAATGATTACTAAAAAAGGTATTTATTATACAACTGTTTCACCATGAGGATTACGCTTTCTGTTACTTTGCTCCTCTGGAAAGCGTATGGAGATTGTGCTACAACTATATTTAATTTACTCCTTTGAGAGCTTCACGTTACTCTCACGGTTTCTTTAAAATAGTCAGTGTAACACCCCTTACACATTATTTATTCACCATGTCTGCATGTAGACAATTGCAATTGCATTCCATTTGGCATTAGTGACAATTGCCAAATGTAAGAACAAATAAATTTGCCAAAGTAAGAAAGTTCACACACTGAAATCAAGTTCCTGTCTGTATTCTCCTGTACATTCTCAGACGTCCAGCGCTCTGTCTTTTAACCTCTTTCATTCTTTTCACAAACGGACATGGGTGGGCAAGACGCACCGGTATTTCTTCTGTACATCCCCCGCTCTGTTGGCAGAATGCTGAAAGTACATCCAACCATTTTTCTTGCCCAGGTCAGTTGGCAATTGTAGACCAGCTTTTCTCTCTTCAGGGAAAATCATCAGCGACTATGACATGTTTCATAGGACCTAGACGTTCAGTGCCTTGGAGAGCTATGTCCTCTGGGATGTGAAGGCCTCCTTGGGCAACTCTTCCAAATGTAGAGGTAGCCAAAGTGCAACCATGGACTTTGGCCAAATACTTGTACAGCCGCACCATGGATGTTGTAGTGGGTGTCTAAAACTGCCAGGAGGAAAATGGAAAACAATTATTTATAGTTTAAATAAAGGGATCCACTGAGGGCAGGGGCCTGGATCACAGCCCTAATGAAGTCTGGAAATCCCACAGCTGCTGGAAATCAGCTACAGTTGCTCTCCAGCTTTCCTTTTTCAGGTGGAGGCATGTAATTCCCCAACCAATTTTTAACGATATGATCAAATTCAAAATCTAATATTGTTTTAAGATTGCTAGTCCAGTCTTTAACCGAAGCATATCAAATTGTTCCCTTTAATATACGACTTAAGTCTCATTAAATCGAAGCTCATCTCTAAGATTGCACAATTTGGTTAATCTTAGAGGTTATGATTTATGATCCAAATCTAAAGGCAAGGCAATTTAAAGGGTTTTGCACTGATGGGAATTAAGGCATTACTTAGTGGTAACATTTTATATGATAAGAAGTAACATAGCTTTGGTGTAAAGAGCAGATGTTGACTGGCATGGATAGCTGGTTACTGTTGCTTAGTAATGTGAGGGGCAGCCCAAATCAGCACACTTGAATGTTGGCACAAGAGAAGGAGCCCATGGCCCAAACAAATTTAACCTGACATTCTCCAGGCGGACAAAAAAGCACAATGTTTACTTACTACTCATTAACTGTCACTTGGCAACAGGTTTTTCAAGAGTATTTTTTCTAAAAACAGCTGCATGCTGCACCTGAAAACAAGCGGTTAATGAGTTCGGGGAATCTGAGAGAGAATGCTCAACGATGTGCTGAATGAGGCTAAACTGTGCTGTAGCAAGGGAACTAGATACCAACTACGAGATGGGAAATAATATGTTTTTACTGCCAGTTGGGTGGTTCCTTTCCTATTATCCAGGAAGTGTTTGTAACCATTTATTTTGTTTTTAATGAATGAATGAAATGATAAACATTGCATTTTTAAATCCCCATTGTGGGATTTGAAAGGTCTGCTGGTTTAAATGAACAACATTATGAATACTACAAAATATTGTGATAACCAAGATGGGTTCCTGATCAAATTTTATAGCAACACACTGCAAGATTAACGGTGTGTGCCTTTTGAGAATATGCCCATATACATGATTGTATTTAAAAAAAAATCAAGTCATTGAAATCACCTTGAAAATATCTCTCGTTTGAGAATTGTTCAACTCACAAGTCCTTTACAGCTCTAAATGTCTGAATGTGTCCAAGAAGGTAAAGTGATTTCAAATCAACTAACGTAGAAATTCAAGTTGGAAATAAAATATGATTAAGTTAATATAATTACCAGCATTACTATGTCAAAAGAAAATGATGTTCGCAACTTAGAAGGTAGGCCTAAATATAATTCAATAAATATGTTTTATCTTTGTATAGGTAATAGTACCCCTGGATTACTTTTTAAATAACACCAAGAATAATTTTATACTCTCTACTCATGTTTCATACAAGTTAGTTTAGTACCTACCAAGCTAACAAGGGAATGTTAGCTATTTACTTTTCAAGCTAGCTAGCATTAGATACCAATCTAATAAGCTAGCTAGCAAATGTTAACAATCAATCTAACCATCGTTAAATTGGTGGCTCTCATAATTTAAATTATCATTACTATTTTACACCGTAAAGTTAAACTTGCATTGTCTACCATTCTGGCAGTTACAGTAACAATGAAAACATTGTTGACATGGTTTTTGTGCATCACTTTCACAGCTAAAAATAAAGGCTAAGTTCCCAATTACGCGTTTTTTCAAAATGAATGACATTTGTAATCTAAATGGTTATTTTTCTTGCCAGAAAGAGTCTAATAACAGTTCTGTCAAAACTTTAAAAACTATTTATTGGCAAGTAAAGGTTGACAAAGCTGTCGACAGTAAGCAAAGTGGTAGCACTTTTGCTCTGGAACAGGAAGTACCAACACACATTAATCATGTATTCAGGATACTTGGACATAGATAAATTTTATGACTATTAAGGTTTGTTGATGTCATAACATTAGCCCTGCTTGTAATAAAAACCTAGTCATCACTAAAGTGGCACGAGACTTGATACTTCCAAGTATAGTGCAGGAACTGAAATAGGCCAAGCTGCATCGCCTGTCCTTGCAGACATAAGACAATGATAAATAAATCAGGATTGAGATCCAGCAATCAGCGCTTGGCCATACGGTCCACTGGTGGCCGATTTACAGAGCCGAGGACGTGAATTTCAAACCAGACAAGAGCCGCATCAAACTTTTACATCCTTGTAAGCGATCCGCTGCTGCACTGGGGAACTGTTTTATTGGACAGATTAAAATTGCATGCTTTATAGTGAAATATATACACACGCACGCCTCCTATTTCAGGGTGACAACGGTGCAGAGAAAACTGCCTCCTATCATACACCACAGTTTACTGTCAACCCTCCACTTCTTCAGTCTTTGTAATTACTGCACTTTCTCACCAGACAATTTCAAGAGAATTTCCCAATTGATTCCTCTGTGGAGTTAGCATTAGTGCGGCCATAATTATCCAGCATTAGTTCATTGGTGTGCAGTCAAAAAAGTGGGACATCTACCATGGCTGTGTCTGCATATGACTCACTGGTTAATTCATCTACATTATCAGATTATCCCAATGGGAACTTGAAAAAAAATAAAAATGAAATCACACTTGCAATCTTTGCTTTATTGGCGATCAACCCACACAAGGCAGTCAAACAGGCGAATCGATCTAATCCAATTTATATTCCAATTGTCATGTGTGAAACAATAACTCATATGTAAGCCATGTGAAGAACTAACAACCAATTAGAGTTGATACTTTAGTTCTTCTCACAAACAAAAATAACTCATACGTATGCACAGAGAATATACTTATCTAAATTCATTGAAACTAAAATAAGTGAGAGAAGGCTTCAAGCTTTGGATCAATAATAACATATATTAGTTGAATTGCGAGATCACATTTTGCATGACAAAAACTATGCGCATATAAATAGTTTTTTCAAAAAAGCACAGAGAGTTTCCATTTGACAAATTGGAAGAATCACACGGAGGTCTTGGTCTTATTTGCTTTGCCATGCAAATAAATCTGCTGGTGAAATGAAATCATATGACACACATATTTAACCTACATACATTATATTATCAAGGATCTAGTTATCTTTTTTTACACGCAAAGCAAGATTAAAACACATTCTTAAAAAAGGATTGTGGTTTCAGGTCTAATCTGGATTGGTTGATCCTATGGTGGTTTAGTGGAAATGCTCTGGGACCCATTAAACCCAGCCTCTGTGAGAAAGAAGCATTTTTCCTAAAGCCTTAAAGCCTCCCAACTTTAGAGCGTTTTGACGCATTGCCAGCTGACCCATGGAGACTATTTACATGTACATTGGATTTACGGGTTTTGAGTCTTACCCGGTGTTATATCTTATTCTGGACATGATATTTAAATGAAACATGTAATCCTTGATCATATATTTCCTTGTACACATGCTCATAACAGTATCCGATTTCCGGATCATTTGTGCGCTGTTTTGTCTCGATTCCTCAACATGTTGGACACGAACAGAAACCTGGATAAAGTGTTTTACATGCTTCAAAAAAGTTTCTTTGAGTGCTGTAAATGCCTTAAAAACAAGACGGAAACAGTCATTTAACATTTTCCGACACATTTCCCTTAAAGCACGCACAGGTGGAGCTTGGGGTGCACCGTCTATTCCGACATCCCCCTATAACGACATGCCCCTATTCCGACATGCCCCTATCACAGTGTTTCTCAAACTTTTTCAGACCAAGGACCACTTAACCAATAAAAAAATACTCACGGACCACCTAACTCCCCCAATATCCCAAAACAAGATTCAAGATTCAAGAAGCTTTATTAATCCCGAGGGAAATTGAGGTGCAACAGTTCAATACAAAGAAGGAAGGAGAAATATACACTAAATATAACTAAATATACACCAAATATAACTAAATATAAACTAGAATAAATACAATAGGCCTGCTTACTACTCCAACAGTATATTACAAATTACAGCCTAATAATAACAGCTTTATGTGACCTTCTCTATATCGCTCGTTCACACATTAAATCAACAATACAAATACAACTACGGATTCTACAAGCATTTCGTTCACATGCGATTTAAACGGTCAATGCTGATAGATTTTACACATCATATGAAACATAGACTACATTTATTACTGAGTTTATGTCCGAGCGAACAGAGAGATACAAAATGCACCGCATTTAGTACCACACAAACTTCTGCTGTGTATTTTCAAAAATAAAATACAGTAAAACTATGGTTGCAGGCCCAAGTTTAACAAGAATTTAACAATAAACTCAAGGTAATTATTTACACTGTTACATTTACAAATAGCATTGTTTACTCACTCATACACTGCGTGTCTCAGACCAACAAGTGTAGAAAAACCAACTTCACAGTTGTAGGTGGTTGGAAACGGCATCAACAGTTTCAGAGCAGCGTCAGCCAGCTCTGGGTGCTCAGGCTGGACGTGGACCCAAAATCTGTCAAGCTTTTTCTCTCTGAAAGTCGTCCTCAGTGTCCCATCAGATGCGATGTCCACAAGGTTGTCAACCTGTCTTGATGGGAGTTTGGAACTGACGTGTTCGATGTGCGTTTTGTCCCCAAATGGATTCCTGAACCACTCATAGACTGCATCTAGTTCTGGGAAATATCTTCCCAGCTGAAAGTGAAGGCCTTGCAGATGTTCCTTGAAGGCTGCAACTGTGCCGCCGTCCAGCTCTTCATCTGCAGCAAGGAGAAAATCCACAAGCGTCGGAAAACAGTCAAACTCCTGGCGATCCAGACGGACACACCACAATTCCATCTTGAGGCGTGCGGCTTTAATTTTGTCCTGCACATTGAAGGCGGTGACGGCTTTTCCCTGCAGCGCTAAGTTCAAAGCATTGAGAGCGCTAAAGACATCGGCCAGGTATGCCAATTTTGAGAGCCACTGGAAATCATGCAGTCTGTCATACAGTTCATCAGTATGATGCAAGAATAACATCACCTCATCGCGCAGTTCAAATAGACGGGTGAGAACTTTCCCACGCGACAGCCAGCGAACTTCAGTATGGAAAAGCAGTTTTGTGTGTTCACTTCCCATTTCATCACACAGCTTTAAAAAGACGTGTGTTCAGTGCTTTGGTTTTTATTGTATTAACAATTTTCACAGACTCGTCCAGTACTGATTTGAGGCATGGTGGCATTTTTTTCACAGCCAGCTGTTCTCTGTGAATGCAACAGTGTGTTGCTGTGGCGCAAGGTGCAACTGGGCGTACGCGCGCTGCCAGTCCCTTGTGTTTCCCAGTCATTGCAGTTGCACCATCTGTGCAAATACCAACACATCGTGTCCAGTCGATATTATTCTGCAGGATGAAATCGTTGACTGAGTCAAAAATGGCTTCCCCTGTGGTGTTGGTCGGCAGGAACGACAAAACAGAAATTCATCCTGCACACCGCCATCATAAATGTACCTTACAAAACACAGCAGATTTGCCTCATTCCTGATATCAGTTGACTCGTCCAGTTGCAGTGTGAAAAACTGGCTTTGGCGTAAACGTGTGATCAGCTGATCTTTCACATTTTCGGCCATGGCTGTTATTCGCCGCTGGACAGTATCATTGGAGAGGGGGACCCTGTTCATTTCGTTGCTTGCTTTCTCCCCAAACAATACATTAGCCATAACCTTGGCAGTTGGTTTGACTAAATTCTCACCTATCGAATGAGGTTTCCCTGTTTTTGCGATGAGAAGGGATACCCTGTATGATGCCTCTGTAGCCTTCGCATTTTCCCCCGTCGCAAAAAAATGTTAGGGCGCCTTCGTCATGTGTTTTTAAGTTCATCACGTTTTCTCTCAAACAATGCTAAAGGTTTCCCGATGTAATCCTTGTGTTTGCTCTCAAAATGACGCTTGAGCTTGGCGGGTTTTATAGCCTCGTTAGCCAACGACTCGTAGCACAAAACACAGTGTGGATTGGGACCCTCTTCATCTCCAAAATCCAAATTGTATGTAGTCGCTGTGATATTTTCGCTTCACTTTAGCGCAGGACTTTCCGCAATCAAGCCGAGTTTCTAAGCTTTCAGCCCGGTGGTGGTTAGATGGCGAACCCGTCTCCTGGGACTCAGTAACACAGATAAAATCACTTGTCGCTGCGGCTGAACCACTTGTAGTTGCTGGATCTCCTGCATCAGGACGATGCACCTTGACTGTCACGTCAGATTTGTCATTTAATTTTCTTTTAACTGACCCTGTCTTTAGCCATCGATCCATCTTGTCAGTTGACAGCTCAAATTGACCGCGCAAATCATTTATGACGTAAGATCGTAACCTACTTAGCTACGTGGCTACGAACCTACGTAGCTACGCTACATCTATGCTACACTCTATACTAGTAATTTTAAGACAGTTTGAGAAACACTTTAAACTTATAATATATTAATTTCAAATGTGACATTTTACCAAAATACTCACGGACCACTAGGGGTCGCTCACGGACCACCAGTGGTCCGCGGACCACTCTTTGAGAAAGACTGCCCTATCACGACACAATTTTAGTACCGCCATTCCGACAGTCTACCCAGGCGCGTCGGGGCATAGTCTTTCTTTCATTTTTGTTTGTGTGTCTTTTTAACATATTCAGTTTATTTTGTATAATATAGCCTATTGTTGTAATGGATGCACTGACTGGTTGGCACTCAATTTCGTTGTTGTCCGATCGCCCTGCGTCCGATCTGCAAGGGAGTCGCTCAAAGAAAGTTAAAGCTATGCAAGCCATCGAGGCTGCTCCCAATTCTGCGGAGCTGTAGACCGGAGCTGATGGGATGACGATGGAGAGACTTGGAGGAGCCATGGCGGTGGATTCGGGAGGGCTATCAGAAGCGTCCATGAGGGGAGGGGGGGGGGGCCTGTGTGTCTGACAGTGTCAACTACCGCTCCGAATGCTTCCACTTAAGTGGAACTATGCAGACCCAACGCACCATGTCGTAATGGCGGAATGTTTGAACAAAAAGTTAAGTGCCTCTGCTCGGACAATGGAAAAAATGTTGTCTGAGTAGAGGCACTTTTTAAAAAAAATGGAAATGCCGGCACTCAGACAATTAGACGTCAATAGTAGAGGTACGTCGGAATAGCAGCATGTAACCGTGGAGCCTGACGTCAACCATTCGGAAAAAGTTGCCCATTATCATACAAAAATATTATATATTAGTGCTAGATTACATAATTTGCTTCACAGTTCTAAAAGTAATGTTGGATGTATACTCATCATAAATCAAAAGTTGTAAATGGCTCCAATAATTATTATTCAGAAGTATTGCAACATAAAGGAATCCCTCCCTACTCAAATCCCTCCACTCCCTCAATACCCTTAACCTGCATTTTAAGTTTTGTATCTTTTAGTTATTTTCTGTTAATAATAATGTAAGTTTAAGTTAAGTATAAATGGTACAAAGTATCATAGGGTGGTGAAGGAATGAGTCCTTAAACCCAAAAATGACCAGTGTTGCCACAGTTACCTTGAAAAAGTAATCCGATTACTTCTTTAAAAAGTAACTTAGTTACTTTACTGATTACTTGATTTTAAAACTAACTCAATTAGATTACAAGTTACTTTATTAGTTACTTTCAGCAGCTGCCGACAACACACCCCGCCGCCTCAACATAAAAATGAGTCCATCATACTGCCCGACCAACTTCTTCAACTCTCCCCCACTTACTGCTTTTGCACCGAAGTCCAGCTTTTGTTGTTTGGGTGGTGGGGGGCCTCCTGCTTTAGTCGCAGCTCTCTGCTTCGCTCCACCTAGTGGGACTTGCTCTGTAAGTCTGACTGTGCCGTGCTGCGACTCCAAATGTTTCTTCACATTTGACGTAGTGTTTTTGAAGCTCGATAGCACTTTGTCGTCAGCACAGAGAGTACAACGAACCTTAATATTGTCATCTTACTGACACAACCTCAAAGTAGTGACTGTATTTCCAGCTACAAAACGCGCATGTCTCTCCTCCCTCCATTGTTGTTCACGTTTGTATCGCTGCGTGGTATTACACGTGAGTTGTCCTCAATTGTCTCATAGATGTCACTCCCCGAGACGCAAGAAGAAAGCAAAGGCATTTTACTAAGGAAAATGACGAAATTAGATAACGCACAGTGACTTGGATAAGTAACTTTAATCTGATTACTGGTTTGGAAATAGTAACGCGTTTTCCTGCTGAACCAAACGTCTAAGTATCATGTCCAACATACTGGAATCTAATTGAAAAATCCCATTGGCATCTTGTCAAGAGAGTCTTTGTGATAGTAACTTCCGGGTCTGTCTAGGAAAATACATCACTGCATCACTCTTTGACTCTGAAGTCAACAGCTTTCCAGTAGATGATTAAAGAAACATTGCAATGAAAAAATTCCAACTTAGACTTATTAACCTTTGACAAGTGCTGCTCAATGCCCAGGGTTGGCCCTGGCCTCTTCCCTCTCTCTATGGGAAGTTAATGGCTCATGCCAGTGCAGAGTCATGCTACTACTTATAATGTGTAGCGAGCCTGACTGTCAGTTAATGACGTTCATGAGATTTTCTCCTTTCTGGTAGTGACATGAGTTTGATATACTGGCTAATTCCCTTTGATGGAAGTGTCACATCTAAAGGCTGTGACAGTAACTGGATAAATGCATGTTGAAGGCCTCCGTCAGTCGAGACAGCTCTGCAGTAACACTGTTATTTGTGTCCACTGATGCCCTGTCGTACAATATGAAACGGCTTCAATGAGTAAACACTTCCATATTTTATCTACAGCCCATTTGTTGATGGAGATTTTAGGAATAAACATAGATTTGCCCACCGATGTGCCTGTAATTTAGGAAATATTATTATAGGAGCAGAGGATTTTGCACCTCCACCCTACGTGGTGAAACTGTACCAGTTCCAAAGCAGTGATTAAAGGGGATTCATCTCTTAATCTCTATTCAGGGAAGGAAGATGAAAGACTGTAGCTGAATAACCTGTAATACCTAATTCACAATTTTATATTAAATTGCACATGTGGCTTCTGCTTTGTTAGAAAGTCAAAAACATAATTTGGGAGATGTCTTACAGAATATAATCATAACAAAAGCTGTTCTTAAAAGATATCCAGCAGCGAGCCACTTTTAAAAACAATGGGTCTCTCAAGGTTTCACAAAAATAAGTTGAACACTGCTCCTAACGCTAGGATGGGTCAAATGCAGAATGTAAATGTCACCATTAAGAATTCCTTCTATTGCTTCTCCTTAAATCAAATAACTGTGTAAAAAGTGCACACTTTTAAGCCTTTGAAATATTAAAGAGGACTATATTGTATGAGCCAAAATGCTATTTAGCCTGAGTTCATTATTTGTGTTATTATTATTTGTTTGCATCACTTGTATTTGTATTTCTTGAGCACTTCAGTTATTGTCACATGGGTGTGGTTTGTATATATAGGTCACCTGGTTCATTGCTGGGGCTTAATGACAGAGGGAAAGCTAGAGCTGACATTTTTTCTGTTGATCGTTTTTGTCCTGATAAAAGTTCCAGTTGATGTTTTTATGGAATCTTCTTTTTTACAGTACTAGCTTTTTGTGATGTGATATGTTCAATAACACTGTATGTTGTTGTATGCATAGCCACCTCATGCATCAAGGCCCTTTTTAAGACTGCTCAAAATATTGGCCAACCCCTTTGCGTAGTCGACTGCACATGCTTATTAGTGTTTCTCACATAAATTAACGTTCTAGTATGTAATTATGTGTATGTGTTATTTTATATGTAGCCGTGTATTCGCCTGTTGGTGTTTGTTTTTCTTTAATGACCTCTTTTAGGTTTTAAGCCTATTTCCTGTAGCATATTGCTAACTTTTAAAGTTGCTAGCTAACAACGTTTAAGCTTTACCTCATCATTAGTCCTCAATACAAATGAATTTAAACACAAAGCAACATTGAAAATTGAAAAACTTGTACAATATTGACATATTATTACAGTGAAAGGTTAGTAGGCATACGTTTTACCGAACAATTGGCTTTATATAGTTTGAGCAGATTTGGTCTCCAGTTACTATTGAGCAAAATATGTGTCTTTTTAAATAATTGTTCGATACTTTGAGTCACTCAAAGGTTCATGGAGCTAAGGGGAACAGCTAAAGATATTTATTACTACCTGTGTCACTATTAATAGACTTTTTCACTCAACACATGGTAAATCATTTATAAGTGAAGTTTTAAAGTACTTGATTTGTTTCTGTATCTTATGAATACTATATCACTGTTCTTTCACGTTGAATAAAAAGTTAGGTTTCCAGTTCGCTGAGATTCCCTCTAATTTGATAATGGCCTTTTCAGGCATTAGTGAGCAGCATCTGCGGCGCCTACAGCGAGGTGTGATAAAACCGTGTGAGATGAATGTGAATGCTAGGATGCGCCGTGTGTATGTAGACACTTTTGTTGTTGCTTTGATCAGATCAGGCGGGGGGAAAGCAATCTACACATGCACCGATACAAAGTAGCTCACATGAAGGTGCGGGGCCACATCTCAGTCTCACATCAGCACACATAAAAGGATTAGTTGTTTGCATGGGAAGATGAATCAGATTAGAGGGAAGGCAAACAAACAGGGTCTGCCTGTTGATCAGGGTTACTATCTCCATACCATCACTATCATCATACACACTGCCAGAACGTGAAATGACATAAGAAATTTTGCAGGCTTTTTATCTCTGGGTTTGATCGTGGGTGGTTTGAACCTTTCTTGATGATTCTATTATCAGCACAAATGATTAAAGTGACGTCAGTGATGCTTTCAGGGAACTTGTGTAGTCTTTTTAGGTTGACCTGAAGCGGCCTGTCTTGCACTTTGTGTGATGGCCAGCTCACACTCTCCGCTGGTGTTTTGACACAAGCTACGATCTGCCATAGCTCGGGGGGGTGCTTTTGTGTCTGCCTTCATTATTATGTTGGTGCCAGGAATAGCAAGAAAAATAAATGTCAGCCTTTATGTGTCACTTAACTAATTAAAATTCTGAGGTATCTCATGGTCGTCATTCATTTTATCTTATGTTTGGTGTGCAATTTTGTCCCCCTGCTGTTAGTCTAAAAGCAGGTAACATGTAACACAATTATTTCATTTAACATGTAAACCTGGTTGAATGATGGAGCTTCTGTGAGTGCATTAACTCTATCTTCTATATGCCATTGTGTTTGGTTTTTACAGATTTAATAAGTGCCGGTGAATTACCGGCCCACTTTGATAACTGCTTCTGCTGCGTAACGGCAAGCATCCTCTGTTTTTGTCATTTAAACATGTAGTAATAAATATTATTTTTAAAGTCACAATGAATTAACTGACTGTGTGTATGGTGAAGACAGTAACCACAGTGACTGACCAGATAATGATCACCTTGTGCAGTTCAACGAAATTCAGAAAAACAGTATAGTATGTAAAAAAAAAAGAAGCCAAGAATAGTATGTGTAAAAATATGAAAAATAGGCATATTACAGTATGTTGATTTTTTTTGTTCAAATAAATCCTGCTGTGTTTTTGGTAAGTCAAAGTGTTCGTAAAAATGTTTTGTATTAATGAATTATAATATAATTCTGCTGCCATTACTACACTGCCTCCTGCAATAACCCGTTACAACAAATCACGTATGGCTGGCAAAGAACTCACTGCTCCATAGCTTCTATTTTGTTAACTGGGCTTTAACTTCACTCTGTACATTGCACATTTATATTTAATTGAATGTAATATTCCACTCCTTGCACGGGTAATGTATGTAATATCCTGCTTTTATACTGTATTTAATTGGCCCTTCATTTGTGTTTCATTTGTCAGATAGTTTGTAGATTTTTTGTCTTCACGGTCAACTTGTATATTTTCTACTCTCCAATGCTGGTTTAGTTCTAGTTGAGATGTGTACATTTTAGAATTGCCTATTTCCACTCGTAAAGTTTTATTATGTGCAATGCCTTGTTTTTTAAACTGCTACAACGTTAACATTTCACACTATGGGATCAGTACATTTTATCCTATCTTATTATGGTTCAGTTGAATCTTGGACGCTCTAAGTACTCCAACAGCAGAGGACCAACGGCTCAGACATTTGTCCTGTCCTGCGCATAACAGAAAACAGACAGCTACAAGCTAGTGTCTGTAGCATTCACCCGTCATTTATGGTGGAGGAGAACAAAATGGAGGTAAAAGGACGGTGAAGGATGAGGATGAGATCTTTTCATCTTTTCTACTGCCCCCACTAAAAATCAACCAATGCAAGCAGCTTTAAAGTCTTATTCAAATCAAAATCACAAGTAGTATGACACAAAAAACTACAACTGTGGTCCTGTCAAAAAAAATATACTATATATTATATTTAATTTTCTGAACTCTGTCCGTTCCCTCTTAGCCTTGCTCATCTGTTAATGAAGGTCAACTCATGCAAAACACTAAGAATCTAACTAAGATGTACAAATAATTGGCAGTAAATTGGGGGATTGCTGTTAAGATGAATACGTTTTCAGTGTATAGCCAATCCAAGAGTTGTGTTCTTATTTTGCTGAAAACAGGAACGCTTTCCTTTAGCAAAACATTTCAAACACATTTCGGGAGGTTGCATTCCTTTAGATTTTCAGAAAAGCACAGGAAAGCTTTGATCAAGCTTTTATCAACTTATTCTCAGATTCCCTATTTTCATGTAGAGAAGGTAGAAAAACACAGAAGGGAAGTTATTAGATTGGACCTTGAGGGCTGAGATGAATAAAACCCTTATCCGTGGCAAACTTTTCACATGCTTGTCGATGTGCTTTTTACACACCAATACCTTAGGCTAGTTTCCATGTCTGCTGAACTCAGGTAAATGTACCTGCCATCAACATTATCAACATTATTTTTCAATTTATTTTTGTTAAATATATTTATTGAATTTTCACAGGGTAACACAATCAAGAAGGAGCATGATACCAACATGTACCCCTTTTTAACACTTATCCCAAACACAGAACACATTCTTCACACATGCAGTAAAATAATAATAAAAAGTGTAAATGTAATTATAAATAAATGAGTACAAAAATAATAATAAATAAGTAAATAAATCCCCAAATAAATAAATAATTTAAAGAAAATTACAAAAACAGCACAACATTAGAAGGAATATACAGACATGTACACCGAGGGAGAGAAGACACAACAATTACACAAAGGCTTGTTAGACATTGTAAGCTATATAAAAATATGCCTTGAAATCTCCAACCATGCTAGTCCGTAGAGACCACTTCCGAGGGCTTGGGCTCCCTCATCTCCAATATCGTCCAGAAGAGGGTTCCATATGTGAGGGTTTAACCTTGCCAGAAGCTTATATCAAGTTCCATAACACTTCGAATCAAATGCAGAACGGTGGGAGCAACATTTTCAACATCCAACATAACTCACAAACAAACAGAAAAACAGCCTCTTTATGGCCAATAGAAAACCTGATGAGCTGTAGAGTTCAGGGTCCAGAATCACCCCCACAAACACTTACCCTCCCTAACTCACATTGGGAATTGGACTGCCTATTCCCATCCCATTTGACCCCATCACAGTAGCTATCACGTATGAAGCAAACCCAATAGACCAGCATGACATTGACCATCTATAACAAGAACACTGCTTTCTGTTGGACACCCACTTAGGTCCCTTTAGGGGTGAATGTCTTGGTTTTGTTTGACTTGTGTTCTCCTACCAGGCCAGACAAAACCCCCTGGATGCCTCCACAGTACTTTCTTTACTACTTCATGCTTTGAGCTTCACACTGCTCATGTCTGCTTGTCTAAATACCCTCTATCATCATCATTCACCATGGTATTTTCCTGACACATGATGTACCAAGGCTGGTTAACGGTATAGAAAAAGACGTTCAGCCTTCCGGGAAAGAGGCCGAGTTCAAACGAGCAAAAGAACGCTGTCAAGTCCGGTCAAGTCAAATTTATATGTAGAGTGCTTTTAACAAATCAACTTCATGACAACGCACAGAGAACAAGGGCACAACAAAGACACTTTGAAAGATGGGTGATGAAATAACGTGTTGATCATGTGTGTGTAACTCGAGATCAGTAAAAGGAAAGCATGAGGATCTTACAACAGAGCAGCAAGCAAATACTGGAGCTGTTTTTGCTTTTGAAATCTAATTTAATTTGCAAACATGCGATCAAATCTAAATACTCTACTTAACGCAACAATGAGGACAGTTATGAACGTTGTTGTTTAGTCATAACATCACAGTGGAATGTAATTGAGGAAAGCATTGCTTTGAGCTGAATGCTAATTCCTGTTAGCTCATAATGAAAACGCCGTTACTTAGTGGATATTGGCACAAAAAATAAAGTACAGTTGTGAAATTCTGAGGATCTGTAAAGTGACTGGGATTCAACCTCTCGGCAAAGTGGATGTTGTTCCTTTTCTTTGATTATATTGAATAAAAGTCATTTTATTTTGAAAGTCTCTGCCCCTCAGTTATTGAACCTGTGATTACTTTGTCTCTTTGTGTCTATTTCCTGGGGTGCAATTCCCCAGGTCCTTTATCTCCTTTTTTAAAACATCCAATCTAGTATTATTTACAAGTAGGCACAACACCCCGCCACATATAGTAGACAGAGATGTATATTTGAATGAAGAGAAAGAGTGAAAATGCAATCCCTCTGACCTGTGCCACCAGTAAGGCTAACAAGTCACAAAAGGAGCCACTTTATGGTCATGACCAGATAGAAGGAAGTCTCTCCTCAGTTGTTGAATCAAGTATTATTATTTTATATGAGATAATTGTTCTCCTATGTTGATGATGATGAAAATAAATGAAAAAGGAGTTAAACATGCATTAATAAGCATGTTATGGCAATGCTTTGGAAAGAAGGAAAGGCATCTTTTGAACGTATTTGATATTCTCTTGTTGCTTGCTCTATTGATGTAAAATGCGGAAATACACTTAACACGTGTCAGAGATCAAGGAGCACAATCTAGCTCATTATTTTAGTCCACGGTTGACAGCAGAACTTCTTTCATGTGTAAAAATCTGTGTGATTTACAAAAAAACATGAAAACTTCCCATGTATTATTCATCTGAAGTTCCTCTGGCCTTGTCTAAAAGAACATTAACTTTTTGAGAGTTTTATTAATAGAAAAAAGGAACATATGATGTCAAAGTGTTATTTTAAAGCCATTTCATCTCGAGCATTGTTTGAGTTTGGAGGCTTTCTTGTTTTCTTTGATGAATGACTTGCTTTTTTAAAGAAAACTGAGTATTCTTTGAGAATAAGCACCTTACCATGCTGTATATCATATACATGTTGCATTAGGACCCAATGATTAGGACACTTTTAAAAGGCAGCCACATTTTTTTCTTCAAAACACTAATGCTGTCTTTATTTAAATGTTGGTTTGAAAAAACTATTACCAGCAGTTCGTCATAGCATTTCTCCTTGTTACAATCTATCATGAAACAGTGTAATTTGCCCTATCATTTTTTTATTTTTTTTATTATAGTGGATGTCAGACTTGGTGGATATCTCAATTTGGAATTAAAACTACTCTTTGGGGATTGTCTCCCTCCCGATGGCGGAGTATGGGGCTTAGTGGGACTGAGGCCAAAGACATTTTTATTACTTGTCTTGATCCAATTTTCATTCAAATGATCAAATCCTCCCTTGGGTGATTTTGTTTTTTAGCCTGCTGTCTGTAAGAGCACAGTATGTTTCCTCTGACCCTATAATCTTTCTTTTCAGAAGTGAAAAAGTCCAATAAAATGAATGGACAGAGGAAGCAATTAAACGGAAACCATATATGAAACACGCACGGATGCTTGTACAAACACCCACAACCTGCTTTTACAAAGCTTAATTCTGGAAAGTGGTAGTTTTTCAGTGGATTAGCTCATATTGAAAGCTGTTTCCAATGTTAAGTCTATCCCAAGGGCAGATGTACTGTCGGTTAGGTTAATCTCTATAAACAGATATCTGCCCTTAAATGCTGTAGGCAACCAGCCAATATGTTCACAACAGTAGCGTTCTGCTTTGTAGTTTGACTTTTATTACCCATCACGCTTTAGCAGGCATTGGTTGTATGTTAACATGTAGAGAGCAAAAGAGACAAAGCACATTTGCTGTAATGAATCTCTGAAGTCACCGGTAAAGGTAAAAGTAAAACAATCTTTCTTTTTGTTTTTTTAAAGGATATATTTGCATTAAGATGATTTAATTGGTTAGATCCATCATGTTAGCATGGCTTGGTGTCACAACCATGAAGCTTAAAGGTCCCAAATCATGCCATATATGAACAATATATTGTACGGCAGTATCTATATAAAACTTGTCTGTGAAGTGTTTTGCTCAAAATGCCAAACAGATCACCCACTATAGCATGCATCATACCCCTCTATTTCAGCCCTGTTCCTGAAGTGCTGATTCTGTGACTGTCGCTTTAAATTTGAGCTGAAGCTACCCACACTCCTTTGGAGCGTCATGCAGCTCTCTCTCCTCTGTGAAGGTTTTCTACCAGGAGAAGATACTCAGCCAAACGCTGCCTTGATTAAACTCCATAGTATGTTCCAAACCACATCAAGCATTATTTCTGTAACAGTATGGACCCCTGTCCCATGTTTTTTTTTATATTACACACTCTCCAGTACAGCGTTAGCTCTGACTGTTAGCGATGTTTTCTAATGTAAACACAGACCATATTATTTCCAAACACGTCGCGCATTGTTTCTGATAAGGCACATAGCTCTCAGTGTTTACCACTGCAACAGCGCCATTATATTTATTATAACAACTTTACTATAAGTCCCTCCTGCAGACATCCAGCTGAACACACAGACACACAGCTAGGGAGGGGATTCAGCTTGCGAATGTATAGGCTATGGTATAACAGAGTTACATTAATGTATTACTTTTAGCTGTAAGGCAGTAATATAACGCATTACTTCTGAAATGTAGGTAACATAATACCCGTTACAATTCTGAGTAACGCAGTTACAACACATTTCAACCTGAAATGATGTGGTGTTTTGTTTTTAAGAATTCACAAACATTGCGAGACATTCCGACACCAGAGAAATAACTGTGCAGGTAGAATATTAACTCTAAGCCTGTTAACTATTGGTTAAGAGGGCTGCAGAAACATATTTGCAATGAATAGTTGAGAGACTCGTGGCAGAGTGTTGTTGTGTTGTCAGCCAAATCCCCGTTAACACACCAAAGATAAGGTGAGCTAACGTTACCATAGAGACTCGTTCATGCAGCAGGTACAGGGCGGTGCAGAGGCTCCACTAACATGTTATTAATAACACACAGAGACGTAGTGTTACCGGTATCACATATTATTCAGCCCACTTAAACAGAGCATGAGTTTAATTTCTAGGTCTTTTCCTAATTTTCAGCACTGCCAGATAGATAGATAGCTTTAACTAATGAGCTGCAATAAACTACATTTTAGCATTTAAAGCCAAACTTTTGCGGTTATTTTGGTCAAAGTAACTCAAAGTAACGCAAAAGTAGTGTAACACATTACATTTCAGAGACAGTAATAATGTAATGTAACTTATTACTTTAAAAAGACAGTAATAAGCACTGTATTACATTTTGGAAGTAACTTGCCCATCACTGATTGTGGACGATAAATTGGGAAGTGTCACGTAGGTTGGACGTTGTCGGGAGTTCAATGTAAAGCCAGCCCACATTTCGGTTATTACGTCATAACCGCCTTTTTTGGTGACACATATTCATCCGACATTAACGAGTATGGTATCTACTGACGTATTTGAAGTCGTAAAAGAAAACGAGAAAATCTCTAAAGCTTGTTTTAACCACAGACCTTATTTCAGGCAGCACGTTCAAAAAACTTTGACATCCAGATGGGGGAACTGGCTAGTAAAAGGCTAACTCATTCACAGGTTTAGGACTCATTCCTCACTCATTCCAAATGTTACTATGTGCTTAATTATGTAACATGCCTAGCTAAATTAGTGTTGCGCAATATGTTATTTGGTTACGCCTCTCTCTCTGAGGGTGACTCAAGATCTTATTGGAGCAGCAATGTGGTAAGAGGCGTGGACACGCCAAACACGCCAACAATGGGGCGATACCCCCCGCCGACCAATGGGAGAAGACTTCACTTCAAAACGTGAGAGTAAACAGAGGAGGGGGCTTATTTGTGTGGATCTGTGAGACAGAGGAACTACTTAAATGTGGTCTGTGGAACAGTGAAATAGGAAGGGACCTCGGCCAAGTTCCTTTGTTAACTTATCATATCATCATATACATAAACGCTGTTACCTTGACGAGAAGGTCCCTGGATTCTTTTCAGCTACACCTTCTTCAGATTCAGAATACGCAACAACAGACCATTGAAAGCATATTTCTGATAATTCAATGGATGTGTCTTTGCCCTCCAGCTGCTGTTGACCGTGTCACAGGGAGTATCTTCTCTCCCACAGTTTCAGGTGCTTCCCTCAGGGTCTCTTGTCTCCCTTCAAGGCTTACACCTCTGCTCCCAGCTCCTCCAGGAGCTACGGAACTCTTCTTTTAGCCATCATATCTCAGCCACATTCACATTTTATGTTAACTTCTTTAAACTTGACAAGGTTTGAACTCCTCTGAACACACACTCAAATGCTTCAAATAGAGACTCTTCACAGCTCTCTCTTATCTCATCACAGACAAGGTGCTGCTGCTGCCTATCACTTCTATGACACACATTTTGATCTGAGGGAAAACAACGCATACCCACAGCCATACACGTGAGCAAGCCTGGGAAAGCTCCATACGTGTGCGTTCATAAAATTGGCATCTTAATTTGACTTGGATGTGTGTGTGTGTGTGTGTGTGTGTTTGTGTGTGTGCGTGTGTGTGTGTGTGTGTGTGTGTGTGTGTTTGTGTGTGTGCGTCTTCTTGCTGCTGTCAAAGTAATTGGCCTGATAAAGGTGGGATGGGAAAAGCCTCTGCAGTGCTACACTAAAGAGCATCTGAGAAATCTTCACATCTTTACAGTACGGAGAGAGAAAGGGATATAAAGAGGGAGATTGCAAAAAGGGAACGCATACTTTGACAAAAATAATCAGTCCAAGCCTGAGGATAATCAATATGTTTTTTATTATTTTAAATTCGTTTTCATATTATGATTCAAAGCATCTTTTTTACGGATAGGTTGTCATCTAATTTTTTTCTGACATAAAATACATCAATAAAAGCCCCCATGGTGGATGTCCGAAGCTTCGATGTATCTTAAAAATGGCTGTTCCTAACAAATCTGATTACTTAACGTCATCATGCCAAACACACGTCTTCTTTAGATTTACTGTGTTTATGAAGTTTGTTGAAAGTCTAACGTTAGATTTTTACTCTTGGGTGAATGCCTTTGATGTTTTAAAATTGGTGTCAATACTTGGAAATGATCATGCTGTGGAAAAATGTATGTTGGTTGCTAGCCACAGAACTTAGATCAAGCGATATTGCAAAATCAAATAGAAAATAACCGTTTTGTTTTTGTGGAGCGGGCCCTTGCAATGCTTATTTCCCACTCATCCAACACAAATACTTCATTTCTACACCACTCTATTGGACTGGTTGATATTCAGCCCTTAGCTTCTTTCAAAAGATAAATTCTTTCAACAATGATGGTCAAACTCTTTTGTAGTTGTCTATGGCATTTTATTCACTTTGTAGAGAGTCTGTATGTGAAACACCCCATGAACTTGACGTGTTAAGTCGTCCTGCTTTCGACTACTACCGCAATGTGATGGATGGCAAATGCCGGGAGCTCACATTGACTTTTTACTGTGGCACTTCACACTTTTACGCCTCACCATGTGACATCTGAGCATTCATTCATGTCAGTGCTTTCCAGCCTGCCGTATGTCGGAAATGTGTGTGTGTGCGTGAGCTTTTGTGGATACTTGTTAGTTCCTGCCTCCCACCTGCATTTATGTGCCTGTGTGTCATCGCCACTTGTCAGCTGTTTAACCCCGGAGCAAACGAGGAAGTCAAAGCGAGCTTGTCAGTGTCAGACTTCTCTTTTTCCTACTGCTGGCTCCAATGTGGAGTTCACAACAGTCTACTCAACACCACCCTGCTATCGAAGAATGCTTTGGACTATTCAGCAATGTGAAAGAGAATAAAAGGAGAGTGATATCAGTTTGGCTGTGGCATGGTAGCCATGGATCCTGTAAGCAGTCAATTCATTTATCTGGGATGTGCACATTTTACAAACTATTCTCGTTCAATGTTTTTCCAGCATTCACCCTCAACTCCTGCCATCTTTGCTTCATAACGGAATGAAAATCTGCAATAGCAGTTGCCTCGGTGTACACAGTAGTATACAAATCAAAGATGATTTATTTGGTGTGTTGTTTTTTTTATTTAATTAACATTATATTGGTGTCAAAGGTGTAAGCAATGTTAATTTCATTAGTTAATTCAGCAGGCTGTAATGATTTGGTAACACAATCAATTTTTCAATCAAAACGCACACATACCTAAGTGTCCACAGTGCATGACATTGCAGTGTACTAAGAAAATAATCCATCTTTAGAAGCAGTATAGGCTTCATACCCAAGGAATGTGTCAAGTGGTATACAAAATTATACTTTTAACCTTTCTTCAGTCTGGTATGCGTGGTTTGAGTTGAATTTTGGATAAGATAAGATGGAATTTATCCCATGGGGAAATTCAGGCGTTTATAGCAGGGTCAGAGTGAAAAACAGGACGGTACAGATTCACACAAGGTTAACAAATAAAATAACATCAAAATATGAATACAAAAATGTAAGATTAAGTTATATAGCGACTGTTTAAATATAATACAAGTTCAATAGAGTGCACCAATTGGTTGTTGACAATGATCTTTTTTTAATTAAAGTCAAAAGCTACTCTGCACCATGAAGCAGAAGAAAAAAAAAACAAATAGGATAAAGGAGGACAAAGCAAGGACATATGACCGTCACTATTCCTCGACACTGTCATTTACAGCCCTTTCCCATACTTCCCCTCTCTCCTCACCCTCTCTCCCTGGCTACAGAATAGCAATGCAACACATTAAACAGACTCTAGAGGGGATACAGCTAGCAAGACTCAGCAGTCACTGGCTGCCTACCAATAGAGGCTTATAGCATAAGACCGGCTCGAAAGAGAAAGAGAGAGATTAAAGTGGTATTCAACTAAACCGCTCTGCCCCTTCGTTGATTTAAATGGAAAGAGAGACAGGGGTAAGAGAATTGCAGACAGAAGGAGAGGGGGAATGGGAAATGAATAGATAATCAGGCGGAGATGGGAAGGGCAGAGAGGCAGGTGGATACAGATGTAGGCACTGCAGAGGTCCCTTGTTTTGTTAATAAGGGTGCCTCAGTGTGACTTAACTTCTGAAACTCAGCTTAAACTGAGCCTAAAACATGCAAAAGACTTTGTCTTTTTTGTACATTTCCCAAAATAAAATAATATTGAGCAGCCGGTCTTGTGATCATACATTTTATTGTAATTTGAGTTTTTAGTTGAAATTAAATGTAATATTGTAGTTACACTGATGAATTTGCCAGTATAATTTTTTAAAGATGTGTGCTCTGATATATCTGTTTAAAGGTTAGTGATATAGAGACTATATAATAGGATTTACCTTTATTGAGCCCTGTGGGGAAATTCAGGTGTTTTAGCACCAACAGAAATATAATGGAAACAGTTGGGTTCTAATTTCTATTGCAGCTAAGATAGTAAAAATATTCCAAGAAACTTCTCATTTAAATTTAACAGGATTTATTAACACAAATGATATGATAAGTCTACAAGGGAAACAAAGCTGTGGTCCGATATGATATTCTATGTACAATTCTTCTGAAGTTTATTAGTTATTAAACACTTAATAGTATTAGTGCAGCATTAGTGAGTGAGAGGTAGAGGCGCTGTGTTTAGTATGTAACGCCACACGTCATTCTACCTATACTCATACAGTGGGGCAAAAAAGTATTTAGTCAGCCACCAATTGTGCAAGTTCTCCCATTTAAAAAGATGAGAGAGGCCTGTAATTTTTATCATAGGTATACCTCAACTATGAGAGACAGAATGAGAAAAAAATCCAGAAAATCACATTGTAGGATTTTTAATGAATTTATTTTCAAATTATTGTGGAAAATAAGTATTTGGTCAATAACAAAAGTTCATCTCAATACTTTTTTATATACCCTTTGTTGGCAATGACAGAGGTCAAACGTGACCTTACGTGTGGTTCTGGGATTTTTGCTCACCGTTCTTGTGATCATTTTGACCCCACGGGGTGAGATCTTGCGTGGAGCCCCAGATCGAGGGAGCTTAGCAGTGGTCTTGTATGTCTTCCATTTTCTAATAATTGCTCCCACAGTTGATTTCTTCACACCAAGCTGCTTACCTATTGCAGATTCAGTTTTCCCAGCCTGGTGCAGGTCTACAATTTTGTCTCTGGTCTCCTTTGACAGCTCTTTGGTCTTGGCCATAGTGGAGTTTGGAGTATGACTGTTTGAGGTTGTGGACAGGTGTCTTTTATACTGATAACGAGTTCAAAAAGGTGCCATTAATACAGGTAACGAGTGGAGGACAGAGGAGCCTCTTAAAGAAGAAGTTACAGGTCTGTGAGAGCCAGAAATCTTGCTTGTTTGTAGGTGACCAAATACTTATTTTACAGAGGAATTTACCAATTAATTCATTAAAAATCCTACAATGTGTTTTCCTGGATTGTTTCCCCCATTTTGTCTCTCATAGTTGAGGTATACCTATGATGAAAATTACAGGCCTCTCTCATCTTTTTAAATGGGAGAACTTGCACAATTGGTGGCTGACTAAATACTTTTTTGCCCCACTGTATATACAATAAACTATAAGCTACATGCTAACTGAGGCTAAAAACAATAACATCTGGAAGTACAAAGATCTGGTCCGTTGGGAAACACTGAATATCCTTTAATGTTCCGTTACAATATATTGATTTATTCTCACAAAAACACATGATAGCACCGGTAAGAGTTCACACATAGTATAGTTCAAATAACAAATAAAAAATTAAGTAACAGCATAGAATTAAAAAAAGAAAACAGTGCAAGAAATAGCGACACACAGTGCCGTTTTTATGAGTTTAATGAGTGTCCAAGGTGCTTTGTTATGTGCCAAGGAGGGTTGATTCTCTGGCTGAACATCTTCCTCATCTCCCTACCTCTGTATGGAGGGGGTGGGAGCAATCCCCCAGGAAGTGCGCTTGACATTAAAGCAAGTTTTCTCCGTGGCCAAAAGGCGGTACTACAACCTATGTGTCCCTCCATGTTGTCATTGGGCCATTGACTTACATTGGGAACGACACGTCTGTTTATCAGCTTTTTTTTTTTTACTCAATCCACTACCCAGCACTCTTCAAGGACTAATTTAAAACATCAGGGTTTAAAAGTTAGAAAATGCACACAAAGTTGAATACAGAGTTATTTTCCTTCTCTTTTGACTGAGCCGAGTGCAAGAGATTGGAGACGGGGCTTAAGGGAAACTCCAGAATGCACGCTCTATGGACCCAGAGTGTTTTTACTCTTTGGAGTCAGCTATTCTACCTTCATGTGCCACTGAGCAACTTTTGAAGGGATGAACAGAGTCTCACCTCCAACGCTGTATCCAGTTCTCTTTATCCATCCATAGTAATCCACCACCAGCTCTTTGGTCTTGCCGATGTTGAGCTGGAGGTGATTGTTGTACCCCCAAGCTTACGAAGTTCTCCACCAGAGCCCTGTACTCCTCCTCATTGTCATTTGAGATGCAGCTGATGATGGAGGAGTCAACGGAGAACTTCTGTAGGTGGCATGAGCCGGAGTTCAAGCTGAAGTCATGTGTAGAGGGTGAACAGGAACAGTGACAGCATAGTTCTTCGGGGGGCTCCAGTGTTGTAATGTTTTTATATGTTTGTTGGTTGTGTGTGTACCTGCCTAGGGATTGCAAAAGGAAATTATATAATAGCATTAAGACATATTAATAAAGATAATGAAAAAGACATGTTCCACAAGTCTGTTTTATTGGTTTTTGGAAGCCAAAAATGCTAAAATCGAAAGATTTCTGAGCATTTATTCCTTTGACCGCCACAAAAGTAATATAGACTGCAGTTATCATATTATTCATTATTAACACAGTCAGGATCACAGCCTGTGGTTGGCCAAAGATATAGTGAGTAAGTAAGTTTAATATTGGTTGTTTTACAAGTGTAAACAAATTCTGTCCATTTGGAATGGAGTCGGGCAGCAGCAGTTAATAAATCAATGGCATTTTTTGCATTAAAGCAATTATATAAACATTTTAAATTGGCATTGGGTATTTTTTCATTCAATAAAAAAATGGTGTAAATCAAATGTATGTTATTCATGTTCTTGTGAAACATTAGAACAACTGCCCACCCCATGATTAGTGCCAAGAAGATAAAGCGGGATTAAAAAGAGCACGGAGCAAACATCTTCACCAAAGCCAATCCACCTTAATTATGAATATGTTCTTAACAGATCCAAAGCAAGCATCTACAGTTAAGTATTTTATTATAAATGATCAACACTGAAAACACCACAACAACTTAAAACTCACAAATGAACCTCTGGTTTCTTTGGAACCAAAATGGAAATTACTCCCACCCACAACATGTTGGGAAAAAAATGAAATAAAACATAAGCAGAGGGAAATGTTATTTCAAAGGAGTCTTTCTGAGAGCTGTGCCATCTGTCTTGTTTCTGTCTTGAGGGATTTAACGCTTCACTTTTTACAGAGTTCATTCGATATCGGAAAGAACAAGTACCTGAGTCTTAATACAAAAAGGCTGAAGTGGAGAACAGGTACATAGACAGTTCATGGCCAGGGTTAAAACTGAGCTTCAACTATAAGTAGTGAGGGGATTTTGCGCTCCAATTTTATTTAAACAAATATAGCAGAGGACTCATCATGAAGGCAGTATGCATGTGGTGTAGCCCATTTATATTGTACAAAATATTACAATAATTCAATCTGGCATTTAATTGTTCCGGGCTCCTTATGGAAGTTCTATCTGTTATTTTACAAAGCAGTAAGCAAGCTTTTTGAAATCAAAACAATAGAGTGGTACAGTAATGAGTCCCAAAACCCAGAAAATACTTAGCATTTTACCACTTACGTTCCACTCGTCCAGAAAGTTTGAGGTTAGAAGCCTGAAATAAGCTCTTTGATCAACACAAGCTGAAGAGATGTTCACGTTTTGTTCTTCCGACATAAAATAAATCAGTAAATACATGCAAACGTATTTCTGCAGATTGCATTTACGCTTCAAAAGTCCCCAAGTGGTGTTAATGTGTGGAGATTATCCCTGCTGACCTAAATGTTTGTTGGCCACAGAGCTTATTTTTCCTCATATACCAACATTTATAATCTTTAGTTATACTACAGAAAAAAGGTGAGAGAATTTCGCACATCCCCGAGAAAACCCAAACACACTTTGTTGAGTCAAGGCTGTTAAAATGTAAAGATGTAATAGAATTACAGACTTCTTTAGTTAAACATAAAGCAAAAAACAGACATTTACAAATGAAATTGGTTAAACTTCAGAGGATGGGCCTCATAGGAGGACATTTCATTTTAAGCATCAGTTTGCAAGTACTCCTTTACAGCAAATGTGTGTTTCTGTAGTTGGCAGAATTTGTTTAACACGTTAAAGGGCTTTATGAACGTCTTTATGTTTAAGAAAATGTGTAAAGGAAGTGTGATCATACAGTATGAAGATGACTTTTAATTGGTTTTATGTTTCTGTAGGTATTTGTAAGAACTGTGACTTTTTTAAATGTTATTTCATTGTTGTGTTATTCTTTTAAGAAGGGGCAGGTAAAATAAGGCGTTCTGCTCCCTGCTCTTTTCCCATGGGCTACAAAAAAGAAGAAAAAAGAAGTTTGTTTGAGACTAACTGCCATGTGTGAAAAAACAATTTAACAAAATCCAATGGGGAAATCCTAAAGACGACATGGAGGTGCCCTAATCTTGGACACAACCAATACAAACTTTTTTAAAGCAGATTTGTATCCTTTGTATCAAAATGACTGTACACAGCATAATGTTTAAAATCTATATACAGTTTGTATTGACTTGAAGATTCACAATTAAATATTATATAATGTAAAAAAACATGTTGAAGTTTGCTTATAATGTAGGGTTCAGTTTAAGTTCATACCGAACAAATGTCTGAAAGTCTTCTCCTCCATCACTTCTACGAAGCAGACTTTAATTTGTGTGTTCACCTTAAGCAAGAATTGAACTGCATTCAGCGGTTCTTGACATTTCAAATACATTTATTTTATTCTATTTAACTGACATTTCAACTCATTCACACTCTGAGTGACCCTGCAAATCCTTTCAGATCTTGTCCTTACCTTTTGAATAACAAACCTAACCCTAACAGCAAATTTTTCTAGCTCCCATAACTTCTACTGTTCATAGACATTTACTTAAAGGACCTAAGTTCCAGCGGCAATGTTTAACAGATGTCATCTTTCAGTTTATAGGCCTGAACTGACACTCATTTAGTCCAGATGGGTTATCATTTTCTTATAAGTATACAGTATGGTCTTATTGGCTAGTTTTAAGTCTTAATGTTCATAAGTAAAATACGTTCCCATGAAGAGTAAAATAGACGATAAAGTACGGTACGTCTTAGAACTTTAACCCTTTCATGATGATGTTTTCAGTTCATTGAATTATGGTAACATATTGTTATATATAATGTATGCATTTTTTTTTACATTTAATTGTACTCCCCTGCACTCTCCTGTCATTTCTAGTTGAAAAAAAAAAAAAAAAAGATTGTGGCAAGAAAACAAAATGAGGATGACCAATACTTGAGGCCTGAACATGTTTACATTTGTATTTCCCTCGATCTTGGACCACTTAGATTTGAAGTAATGACATTCAAGCTCAGAGGAAAACATTGTGTCATCCACTCGAAAGCAACACATCTTCCAAATGCACCGAAGCTGGCCTTTTCCCTTGTTAGATAATGTTCCAAATCTAAGACAAGATTTGGACAGCAGCTCTTAATTATGCAGTAAACCAACTACAAGACTGCTTGTGTTAGTAAAATAAATCCCCATTCATGCTGTCCTCGCCTCTGGCGATATGCAAACGTATTCAGTCTATCATTAATAATTGAAGTTATTTACTGATCGTGTGATAGCACACAATTAAAATGTATTCCATGTAACAATCCCAATTTTTCAATGCACTTTAATCCAAACTGAAAATCTCAGAGATATGCCCGCATAGTAAAAGAAACCACAACAATAGCCTTTAGTACCAAAAATGTACACAAAGTTGTCAATTAAACTACACATCAGGTATCACTAAAAGATGTAATGCTTTTATTTTTGACTAAGGCCATCTCTAAAGGGGCTCCAACGAAGATTCAATTTCTAAGAGTTGTTTTCTCTTGTATAGGTACATCTTTTGAGTTAAATGTGTTTTCGTGTTTTTTTTATTGTATTCTATAAACCACTGGCAATTTTTCTCAGTTTTGGAATTCAACACACACTGGAATGGCTGCCATACATGTAGAGATAAATATTTAAAGGCCTCCTATTATGCTTTTCCGGTTATAACCCGTCCTTTAGTGTGCTATGTAGCTTTTTCAGCATGTAAACGGTCTGCAAAGTCACAAAACCTCAAAGTACACCCTGCAGCGAGTAAGACTCTAAAGCAGAAAATATATGTCTACACTGCCCTCAAACGCCTCGTTGGAGATTTTTCTTTTTCCATTTTTTCTTCCGGGGGCTATTGACGTCACTAAATCTGGAGACCAATCGGCAAGTTGGCACACCCATAGCTATAGACCAATATGCACACTCTCTGCCTACCGATCATTTACTGTTGGAGGGCGGAAATATCAAGGAAGTACTGTGCCCTGAAATGTGAGGGGAAATGCCATCTGTTTGCCTTACTGAAGGCAGTACCACGAAAAGGTCAGTGGTTGAAATGTATTTTTAACACTGTTCCTTCAACGGTCCGAAGTACTGTACTGTGTGCCCGGCATTTCACGGAAGACACATTGAAACATTGAACAATCTATTCTAATATACCTCAACAATGGAATTATGATCAGTAAAAACGGCCATAATATGGGACCTTTAAGAAAGCTGTATATATCTCTACTTGAAGTGTAAAACCCAGCAAACCTTGACAATACCAGGACCCTGAAATTGAAACAGCTAACTGGAATGTTACCATCACTTATTATATTATTTAGGGCTGTGAATTATTTGTTGACAGTCCAACTTGTTTATGAACATGGAGACGTAATTGCATGCTTAATGTTTCATGCTATAGTGCTCCTTTCAATGCTTGCTTCATATTTGTTGTTAAATATTTCACCTATTAGCTGGCTAGTAGTGTTTTAATGTATTACATACTTCCTATGAAGATCCTTACTTATCTAGTAACATTTGCAGTGGAATGCCTCTTGGTCATTTCTAAGTGTAAGTACAAACTGTGTTAAATACTTGAAGATCTTTGGCACTGCAACAGCATGAAGTACCGTGTGTGGGAAGTGAAGGCCACACATTCGAATAAGGTGACACATGCTCAAGGTCTGGCCTTGGTCCCTGCTTTTATTCATTTACTTTCTTTTTCTGAAAAGTGGTAAGTTTGACTTGAGGACATACACACACAGACACACACACACACACACACACATTCAGCAGCGAGACAAATTACCTCTACTCCCAGTGCCCACAGCCAATAATTGAACACCATTAAATGGCGGCAGTGACTCTGAGTAGGAAACGGTTTGTTTTCTGTGTCTGTAAAAGCTATGCACATATTTGAATAAATGCTTATACTTTAGTGCATGCTTAAATGCATTGCTTTCTGAGTAGTTATGTATCAGTGTGTTATAGGCGTCACATCGTTGAGGAACAGGTAATGAGAATCACTCATTACCACCATGACCTCCGTATCCCCATGACCTCCAACTAAAGGAAATCAATGTGTATACCACTGGACACACCATTCTTTATCCTAGCATGTACACAAATAGCAGTTTCCCAAAATGTACCATACTGTATAAAGCAATTACTAAAACCCTACTACCCAAAACTTGTAAAAATAGAGAGAAATATAATCTACATTATCCTTTATAATCCTGTTAGTGTTTACTTCCTGTCTGTCTTCTTCTGATGATTTATCTGACATCCAGCGCTCCGTCTTTTAACCTCTTTTCCTTTCTCTTTCTTGATCCACCTTGACAACCGTCATTGTAGTCCTTGCCAGCGGTGTGCACTACTAGATTAACAACTTGTCACATGATCAGAATTGAGTATTCAACTACGCCGTGCAATAAGTAGTAAGTACATATAATGTATAATAGTAAGTTCATGTTATTTAAGTGAAGCTTTTTTATGTCTCTTTGGTGCAGCAGAAAGAGTTCTTTAAATGTTCTGCATGAACACGTTTGTTCTACGACATGCCCCACTGGTGAATGTCTAAAGCTTTTCCATATATTTAAAGCGGTGGTTGCTAACGAGTGACTAATTGAGACCTTTAAACATCATCATGGAAAACATGCGTCAGCCTTTAGCTTAGCGGTGTTGATGTAAAGTCACACAATCGCCATGTAAATCACTTAAAATCAACAATGTACTTCTGGTGATTGCATTTACGCTTCAACTGACATTGGTGAGATTATCATGCTGAAACAAATGAGCAATTATCAGACATATTCGCCACTGAAAAATCCCATTGTTTTTTGTCAAGGGAGCCCTTGCGATGTTAGCTTGCGGGTCGGTCTATGAAATACATCATCACTGCACCATTATATGTTTGTAAATGTTCACAGCAGCTCTCCATGACAGCAGATTTAGCTCAGTGTGGGAAGATTATTGGAGATCATGCCAAAATTCAGAAATCATGTTATAATAAGAGTAAAAAAACTGCTTTTCTTACCAGTTTCACATGCAATTTTTAATACCACGACCAAACATCTATTTGTTTTTTCTCCTCAAAAATAAAGTAAAATAGAAGTATTCCAATATTGTGATTAATCACAATTAATAAACGTTATTCAATTCCTTCATTGATTGACACCACTAGAATATAAATATATATTAAATAGAATAAAAAGTGACTTACTTTATATGGCAACAACAGCAAGATACAGACAGGAAAGTGCTGACTGAGACGGCCTGATCCTCCGCTCTGTGTTAATGTTGTTGAGTCGGTTGTGTTGTACATCATACATACTGGTAGTGCTTCAGGGGATACACGCACGCACTCACACACACACACACACACACACACACACACACACACACACACACACAGGCACACTACGGACTACCGCAGCCAGAGGCGGCGTCCTAACTTACGCTGTTGTTGTGGCCCAATAGAGAATGAATACCCACACAATAAAAAGCTAATCATCTAATAAAACAACAGAACAACACATGATTTATTCCTTCAATAAAACCCTCCAACACTACAGTAAATAACGTGAACACACATGTATAAACTGGGTCGCTATGAGCTACTTGTGCTGCTGATAGACGGTCTCTGTGTGCTGGATACCCGTAACTAATATTTTTTCCTAAACTTCAGTGTGATTTATTTTTATATCCTTGTAAAGTACAGCTCTTATCCTTAGATAATAACAGGTGAATGATGTTTTTCCGCTTCAATAAAATACAAAACGCCTCTCAACCATAAAGAATCATTTAAAATGACTCAACTCATTTAAGGTAAAGGATTTGTTAAATGCTTTTTACACATAACTTCCTTTTGTTTTGTGGTTGTTTTGCAGGCACACAAAATGATATCTTTAAAACTGATGATTTAATGAGACCCTGGTTGGATCCCCGGGCTGTTCCACTAAAGCTGGACTGGAGACAGACGAAGGCTCGACAAAGACTAAAATTTGTTCCTGAATTATTCTGCCAGAAATGCTCTCCAGCACTAATGGCTGTGTTAGCCTCCTTGAGTTTTTGATTAATGCTAATTCAAATCTCTGCTGATTAATGGTCTAAAGTGATTAGTTTTTCAATGAAAATCTACTACAGTTTTAATCAAGTTAAACAGCAGGTGACGTCAGTGTTATTTCTTTATGCTGCTCTAAAGACAACAGCTATTCAATGGTATTATACTTTTGTCAGAGGGATATTAGATCTCTATGTTTCTGTTTGACTTATGTAGATGATCTGTCAAAACAATGGTTTTAAATTGCAATACTAAGGTTTTTCCATTTCATGGTCTATGTGTACAAGTTTCTAATACGTTGGGATATGTATCTCTGCTGTTATCCAGGATTACTGTCATCACATGGTTGGAGGACTTCCATCCATCTATCTATCTTCAACCGCTTATGGGTCGCTGAGGAAGCAGTTCCAGCAGAGGAACTCCACCTGGTCCTGGGTTTGCCACTCAGTCTCTGCCCAGCTGGACCGACCTGAAACATCTCCCTCGGAACTCAACATCTCACTTTATCCCAAAGGGAAATGTGACATTTTTGTGATCGTGACCCACCATTGATGCTGATTGTGAGAGTAGGAAGGAAGATGGACTGTTAGATTGAGAGCTTTGCCTTCTGGCTCAGATCTCCCTTCATCACAACAGTGAGGTAGGTAAAGTGAATGCAGTACTGATCCGATTCTCCGGCCCATCTCATACTCCATTGTCTCACTTGAAAACACCCTGAGATACTTGAACTTGAACCCCAGGTCACTTGGTGGGTATTTCCCATTGTTATGTAAGCCAATAAGGACAGAGTTCTCTACCATGTATCATTTGTATATATATATTTTAAAAAACACCTCAACCTTAGTCTGAAAACACTAATGTTCTCTTGCAGTCATCTCTTCTTTTGCCCAACAACAGTTTTTCCGGCACAAAGAAAGAAACCCTTTTGAAGACATTTATTCAGTGTTTAGCATTCAGTATTTGATGGTTGTTACTATTGTAGCATCACATTTTGAAATGCGTTGTTGTTCCCACAGCACGGACATTTGCAGCCTAACAACAGCAAAGGGACTGATCAGATCAACCTGTCCAAAGAGACACTGGTGGGATTTGAACCCAAGACCTCCTGTTTACGAAACAGGCGCTTAGACCAACTAAGCCCAATGCCTCTTATTTTGGATTGCAGCCATTATTGCATGATTCCTTGAAACAGGTCTTTTTAAATAAACAGAAAAGCCTGTTCGAGGAAAGAATGTTTCAAAAACTAATGATGTGTTCAGAGAGGTTTCTGTTCAATTAACATGTTTGTGTACGAACATTAGACTTACCTAAAGACATTTTTTGAGGAATTCTAGTAAAGAGTTAGATTTACTGTTATTTTCATACCCTGCATTAGGCACTGCTGGGAGTTGAACCCAGGATCTCCTGTTTACAAGACATGCACTTTGACCGACTAAGCCACAGTGTCATTACTTATTGCTACATTCACTGTCTTAATTTCTGTATAGCAACGCATTTACAAAAAAAGGCATGTTTAGCATATCTTTCAAGAACATCTGGGAATATCACTTTATCTGATGTGTGTACAAATGTATCCAAATATGTTTCTTGTCTACGTATAAACATTACTTGGTTAGAATTGTGAAAGGTTTTTCTACTTTAGGATTGGATCTAGAGAGGTCCCTTAATTGCAGATCCTATACGAGGCACTGATCGGAATTGAACCCAGGTTCTCCTGTTTACAAGACAGGTGCTTTGACCAACTAAGCCACAGCACCATATGCATTGTGTTCTTCGCTATCATTAGACTTTAAACAATACCAAAGAAGATGATAAAGACTGAAGAGCTATGTTAATTTGGACTGTCTATTGGTGCCAACTGGTGGTTTGCCTCCAATAAAAACACATGGCTTTGCTTGAAAATATAAAAATACACAGAAAAATGTATATGTAAGAAGTTTAATTTGAACTGTACACATATTCTATAACTCCATAATTCAAATATCACTGAAATGGAATTGCAGAGCGAGAGAGAGTGTTTTCTTTGTATTATAGTTGGAGTTACATAAAGCTTACATAGATACATTTTTGGGTATCTTAGTTTAGATAAAGATGTCCTGTGTGGTCATAACCTCTATGAGGCACTGCTTGGATTTGAACCGAGGATCTCCTGTTTATAAGAAAGGTGCTTTGAGCAACTAAGCCAAAACGTCTGTGTGAGTTACATATTTTCTAATATTAAACATCCAACAATATCAAAGAGTTGTTGTAACTGAAATGGTAAAGAAGTTAAAGACGTAAATACTTTGCTGAATTTGATCTGTAAAGTTGGTATCAACTGTAGATTTTCCTCGAGTATTGACATATTACTTTGGTCGAAATTTTGAACTGCACTATAACCATCTTAGCGACAGTTCCACTGTCTCTCTGTCTCCTTATGTCATTAAAATATACACTGGTTGGATATCAGTGTCTTCCAGGGGGAAAAAGGAAATAATACTTGCATCGCTATTAGACCTCCTTCAACATTTTAATGTATGCAGTGTTTATAGTGTAAACAGCTTCAACAGATTGCAGAGCCATGTGTTGCATACATCTACACATTCATTTAATGGATTCTGGCAGGTTTCAATAATATCAAACATATCATTGCAGCTAAGTAGAATATGTAGATTATAAAGTATTAAAAGCATCTCAATCTGGCTCTGCCACTGAAGAACACCGCCTCAGGTTTGTGTATATCATTCAATGTAGACATGCCAAGAAGCAGATTAAGCGTTCGAATCGTCAGATCCAAAAATATGAGCATGACAGTGACGCAATTGTAATGTTTACTTAACTTGAAGACATTTAAGGGGAAATAAACTTGGGTAAAGCTATTCGAGCGGAGGCCTGTTACATCTGTTTGCCCCTGAAATAGCAGCAGACTGATTGGTGATGCATCATGGAACAGTTGCTTTTGGTAATAGGTTCTCACCTGAAGGTAAGTAAGTCTGGTAAATTCTGAAAAGTACATCTCTCTATTGTAATGTAGCCTTTAGAACTAGGGAAAGATAACGCATTGATATAACAGAACATCTCAGATAATATAGTTTCATATCATGATACTGCTACATGATATATAGTATTGATATTATTGTCTGTCCCCAGTTTGAGTATGGTATATGTATACATATAGACATTTAGAACATATATTTAACTATATAATGTGTTTATGTCAAAGCCATTTTTCTACTGTTTATTTTGTTGGTTTCCTTTGTTAAACTCTTTGATTAACTGTGTTTTGTGTAAAGGGCAGTGATGGGCAAGTTACTTCCAAAATGTAATACAGTACTTATTACTGTCTTTTTAAAGTAATAAGTTACATTACATTATTACTGTCTCTGAAATATAATGAGTTACACTACTTTTGCGTTATTTGATACCGGTAACGTCTCTGTGTCATTAATAACATGTTAGTGGAGCCTCTGCACGGCCCTGTAACCTGCTGAATAACTGAATACAAGTCTCTATGGCAACGTTAGCTCACCTTGTCATTGGTGTGTTAACGGGGATTTGGCTGACAAGCTTTCTAAAAGCCGGCAATTCCACAGAGGACAGAAGTTGCAGATCTTCAACACTCTCCACGAGTCTCTCAACTTCTCTGGGTTCAAGCAGCAGACCGAGAGAAAGTTACCTTCTGTTGCTTCGGCCTGCGCACACTCCTGTCTTTTTCTTTTCTTTTCTCGGAAGCTGCTGCAGCTGCAGCTCTCAATCGTGAATCTGTTTCTGCAGCCCTCTTATCCAATAGGAAACAGGCTTACTCAGTTACTATTCTACCAGCACAATTATTTTTCTGGTGTCAGAATGTCTTGTGATGTTTATGATTTCTTAAAAACTAAACACCACATCATGTCGGGTTAAAATGTGTTGTAACTGCGTTACTCAGAATTGTAACGGGTATTATGTTACCCACATTTCATAAGTAATGCGTTATATTACTGCCTTACAGCTAAAAGTAATACATTACTGTAACTCCGTTACATCACTCCACAACTCTACTGCATAAGGAAGATCATGACGTCAGCTGGAATTGGAGGTGGAAGACCAAATGTAGAAAGACAAAGGATATCCCCAGCTAACCACACACACACACACAGACTCACACAGACACACACACACACACACACACGAGGGGAAAAAAGTAAGCAAATTTGCTTCGTAAAAACAGATGGTTTAGAAGCCTAAGAAAGTTTCTCACTTATTCTACATTAATGTCTCCCTGCCTTCCTCTGTCTAGCTTTCTTATTCTCACAATCAATTCCGTCTTTTCATCACTCTCTCTTTTGTACACCGTTGGTTCCCCCTAGTTCCCCGAACAGCAGATGATCTGACACCGTTATTGAAGGATTTTCCTTCAGAGAGAGGAGAGCTAAGTGGTGCTCTGGGATATTTGTTTTTTAAAGGCATCACTTCAACACTTTGAGGGGTGGAAGAGAGAGGAAGTACAGAAGGAGGGAGGTAGAGTGATATGATCCAAACAAAGAAATGATGCTGAACTAAGAGCCGCTGTAGTTGGAGGTTGTCTTTTCGGGGAGAAGCGAGAAGGCACCTGGGATTTTTGTTTTCCAAAGCGTACCTCTGAGCTTCAGGGGAAGGACAGAAGGAACAAAGAGGGATGAAGGGAAGGGAGGGGGATGGAAAAAAGAGAACAGGGGAAGGGAAAGGATAGCCTGATGCATGCTTGAAGTTCAATGCAAAATACTGCAGGGTCCAAAAAGTGCTGCACACCCCTTAAAGAACCACCCTGAGAGTTGACCCTTTACTTAACAACATTTAGGTATGTATTATTTAGGTATATATCATTTCATATTGAAGTAATATTAACCAAGAAACAATTAAAAACACTGGCAAGCCACTTACATCACTTACAACACAAAAAATACATGAATATATCTGAATTGTACTTTGTCTCAACCCAGTTAGGGTTAGGGTTGTGTACTGGGGAAAGTTGCACAGCACACACAGCTTGCCAGTGTTTTTAATTGTTTGTCCAGCAGTGGCTCAGTCAGTAGGGGCTTGGACTGGGAATCGTAGGGTCGCCGGTTCAAGTCCCCGAACAGACTTGAAATATGGAAAGTGGACTGCTACTTGGAGAGGTCCCAGTTCACCTCCTAGGCCCTGCTGTGGTGCCCTTGAGCAAGGCACCGGACACCTCCAATCCCCCCTCCCCATTGCTCCCCGGGCGCTGCACGATAGCTGCCCACTGCTCCTAGTACTAGGATGGGTTAAATGCAGAGGACTAATTTCACTGTGTGTGCTCTGCTGTGTGCATGCATGTGACTAATAAAGAGGGTTTCATCCGATTCTATTCTATCTACATCCAGTGATGACTTTGCTTGTACACTACTCTTGTACATTTTGTATTAGCAAATGGGCACATGGCATTGGCTTCAGTTAGCAGGAGAAGTTGGGACACGTGTTCAAAAATATTGTAATACTTACTTTGTCTTTCCTGGCTTACTGGCGACACTTAATAGAACTGAGCCGTGATTCGTCAAATGTTTGTTCTTTGTTGTTCCACCTGTTCTTTTCATTATTTTAGTGAACATAAAAAAAAGTGTATGGGGGTTACAATACATAACTTTGCAATTCACCTTTGACAGACACCCCTATCGCTTTCCCTTTCTTTCTTTTTTTGCAGCCTACTACTTGTGTCAAATCAGCAAAGCTAGCTAAAACATTGCAATTGTTTTTGACAGTTAAGATAGAAACAGAAAATAACTTATACACTCCTGTAAATGTCTACCTGGGGACATGATTGTGTCTTAACTCTTGCAATAGGTTTTAAGGTTGGGCGTCGACCTACAATGCTAAATGATAGGTTGTCTAGCAGCAGGTCTGTGGTTGTGTATCGATGCAGCCATATTTTTTTACTGCTTGCATTTGATTAACATTATGTAATGAATTAATCTTTACATCCCTGCAATTTCCCCCAATGTTTTCATGTGCCGCTTGGATTAATTATAACCAGCTCACAAGCTCTATAAACCCCCATCAATCACTTGCTGAGCTGAATAAGACCGCCCCTTGTTCATCTCATCTTATTATCAATGTTGTAACTAGATGAGAGTTTAAACAATGGCTTCACTCATTAAACACATGGCATTCACTTTGTGATTTAGTGTCACTACTATGCTAAAGCTGAAGAAATGTAATATAATTATTAAAATTTGCTGACAGTGAAGGCACTCTTTATTTCAGGTGAGGGTAGACAACCCCCCATAAAACTGTTGATGTGTGCACTGTAGGAGCTATTAAACTTTGATGAACCCGTCATTCAAATAATTCTAAAACATTTTCACCCAGCGATATCTTTTAATGTGTTCATTGTTGTAATCAGGGTTGCCAACTCTCACGTATCTGGCATTTGACACGCGCTTTCACTATCAATCTCACGCGCTCACGCTGCCCAAACTATTCTCACGCCAAAAACAAGATGAACCGGTGATCGTTTTTGGTTATTTACAGTGTTGAGTGGACAGCCGCTCAAGCTGCAGATCTACACAACACAAACAGTGGTCTTCTTGGAAAGAGTTCTATGTTTGCTTTCCGAACTGTGTTGCTCTTGCTTCTGTCATAATTGCTAAGACCAAAAGAAGTCGCCATCATCTTTTTGTACTTGTATTGGTGATCAACAAGGCAAACCATGGCTTTCGGAAGCTAACAGTAGTTCTAATAGGCAGTGACAGCGAAAGGTACAAGTGAAACAGTCAAGTTTGAAGTCTGTGACGGAAGATGTGTGGACTTTCTGCTGTTTTGATGTCAATTGGGAGTTTGTTCCATGGTTTTGGAGCTAGGGTAGCAAACAGGTGTTGTTTTGTATAGTAGTACCTGTGTCCAACTAGCAGTGAGGGTGTAGCAAGCTGATTGGCCAACGCAGAGGGAAGTGAACGTGCTGGAGTGTTTGGTTTAACAATGTCCTGGATGTAGGGATGACCGGATCCCCTTGACAGCACGGTAGGCAAGTACCAGCGTCCTGAAGGGTTGAGATCTAGTCACGACATTCTGTACCAAGGTCAAATGTTTGTCTATAACAGCTGTGATGGCCGAGTGGTTAAGGCGTCGGACTAGAAATCCAATGGGGTTTCCCCGCGAAGGTTCGAACCCTGCTCACAGTGAAATAAGTCATACTTCTTGTAGTACTTCAGAAGATCAATCTACTTCAAAACGTAGTTAGGGGGATTCCCTTTCGTAATACGGACCAAGGTACTTTGGTATGGGCCATTTCTCTTCCACTGTTAAAATGCTCTTGAGTAAGGCGTTGGATTTCACTTGATTCTTTGACCCCAAAACGGCTCTCCAGCCAGCTTTAATCATCCAATTGGAACAAATCCAACCACCCATGGTGTCATTATTCTAAAACTATAACACTGCACAATCCTGTGTATCTTGTACATTATGCAGAACTTAATAGTACTAGTAGCAGACCTTTTCTTATCCATTTATATGATATTTCCTTAATTTGATCAGGATAAAATATGCTTGATTGTCCCACAGGGATTCTTGTCTTGGACTTCAATTCACATGCTTAGTAAATTTACTATTGATTTTGTTTCTCATCTGAAATGTAATGTGAACATTTTCACACTCGAGGTCCTTCTAAAGGCCTGGTTTTATGTCTTTCAGAATGGACAAATGTGCCTGACAATAAAGAGAAGTGACAGCCTGAACAGTACCGAAACTATTTCTACAAAAAACCTTTATTCAAATTAATTATGTAGAAGTTAATTAAACCGGTTATGTGCTTTCACTCAACATCCGAAAATTAGCATTTTACTTATGAATACTTGACAGTTGAACATAATAGGAAGGAAATAAAAGATTAAAGACTGGGTCAGGATGACACACACACAAACTAAACACACACTTGTACACACAGGTGATGTGGCACTTTTACATGCTCATGTTCTTTGAAAGGAGGATTTATAAGAGGGCAATATCCTCCTCTTCGCTCTGTCTTGTATTTTATCTCGCTTCACTGAGCTGAATTTACACCTCTAGTACAAACGTGCTATAAAATAAATATTTCACTCTGTAACCAAGGAGGAGAGAGAGCAGTATCCATCAGCTCCAGAGGGGCTGATTACAGCTCCTGCACAGCTGTAATGCAGCAAAATCCAGCGTCTGTCAGTCTGTGGAAGCTTTGACTAATGCCACTGCAGACTTCATCACAGGAGACGGACAGAAATCCAACTTCTAAAATAGCCCAGGGCTTCTGAAGTTATGTCCTGGGACTTTTTGGGGCCCTTGATGGGTTCTTGCAAACTATTATTTTTTAATGTTGCTTCATTCAATAGAAATGAGCAAAAATATAGAAGTTGTGTTGGTACGACTACAATTACAGCACCCAAAAACACTTTCTTCAACAATTAAACTGATCAAAATTCTGATCAATAGAAATAAGTGCCAATTTCTTTATTACCATGATTTACAAAGAGTCGGCAAGATCTGATTTTGATATATCAACAAGTCTACAAATGTATTGTTGGTAGGCTCCTGCTGCTCAAAAGTATCTTTCGTTGTTGGCAGGATGCGCGGGGAGACCCCAATGGATTTCGGCCACAACAACACAAAATCTCTTTCTACAATTTCACAAATTTTTAAGACTTTATCAATTACTGAGAAAAACATGACAGTTACGTAGATATCAATGCAAAGCAGATTTTAAGTTAAGCTGGTTACTGGCTTTGCAAAGTAGCACATTTCTCTGAATGGTAATGTTAGGTCACTTGTTGTTACAGCAGGAATTAGCAGAGTTTGGGTTACATAATGAAACAGCCGGTATAAGGGTGCCAGAAGTAACGGACTGTCGGACAAATTGGGTGTTTATTAAAAATGTGCATATTTTTTCAGTTTCAGACGATGCCTTTTGGTTTCCAGTTGGGTTTGAATAAAGCTGTTCGATATGTTTACAAGCATTGATATGATTTTAGTCTTTTGCCTTGGAAGATCAAGCTAGAGTACTACAAAGCTAACTTTCTTCAGCCATGTTTATATATTGTTGAAATATATTTGACATTGTCATCTATGTTTGTTAATCTGTATAGCTCACTGGGACAAACTTTGATCTGATGTTAATCATGCTACGGTTGTCAAAAACTGAACCTGCCACAGCAGCCAATGCAAATTAATGAAAGTTATTCCCTGACTTGTATAGCATCTGCTTCTGACTAAACACAATAACCAGGAAAAGGTGACAGGAGCATTACTGCTTCTTTCATAAATGGTGTTTTTTATCCGTGACTTGACAGAAAACAAGTCTATCGGGAGGAAATCTGATGAGATGCAATCTTTCAATGAGATGGCATTGTGTATTCCTCCCAGGAAAGACTTCACGCTGTTGTCTGACAATGCGTCACCAAAGACGTGATATGAACTTGAATTAAATGATTTCAACCGATGACGAAGCCAACCGCTGTCTCAACGACAATTTGGAGTTGTGTAGAGACAATGCCAAACATCAGAACATTTTAGATTGATTAATAAAATAAGAATTACTTTATTAATGCCAACTACTGCCAACTGCACCAAGATTAAGCTTTTCCATGTATTCTTGACTTTAACGTTATGAGGTCTTTCTTTTGAACGTTAGACAGTGTTGTCTCATTTTGTGATGACATTTTTCCAAAGCTTGTTGACAGAGCTATGTGTTAGTTTGGTTGTATTCTTAATTCTCAAGTAATTTCAAGTGGACGAGACTACTAGGAGGTACCACATCTTGAGCTTTTGTTTGGGAAGCATGAGAATACAAAATCTATACAGATATTTATCTATACAAAACTGTAGGATTACAATTTGTCACATCGGAGTTCTGTTTTCATCCTGTAATGTGTCTATATCTCTGTCTCTTCCTCTGTTCCTCAACGTCTCTTGAGTAGAGCCTAAGGCCACAGGAAGGGTGCTGGGCATAGTTTCACATTTTCACCGTGGCCAAATGGTGTTACTACAACTGCCCTGTCAGTCCATGTTGTCATTAAGTCCAAAGACACATTTACCCATTGACTTACTTTGGGAGTTAGACGTCTGTAATTAGGGGATACTTTTGTTTTAGCTAAATTAACTACACAGTAGGAACATTTTTATGCGTGTTATTTGCAAGAGTGATTTTCCCTCATTTGACCTTGACAGTAATGATTGAAGTCGGGTTTTAAGCAAGTCGTATGTCTGCATGCTCTATGGGCCCTTTGTATGATAAGAACTGGATACAGCATTGGTGACTCACCTCGTTCATTCCTATGAGAGCTGCTCATTGTGGCATGAAGACAAAATGGCCTCAGATTCTCAAGAGCAAAACGTCAAAAGTTACCCATCATGCCTGGCTGTCGAGATCATAGAGCATGCGCAGTTGCTTTTCCCCTTAAGCCCCGCCCCGATCTCCCGCTCTTGGCTTAGTAGAATGAATGGAGAGGAAATGTTCAGCTTTGAGCGCATTTTACAACTTTTAATACCAAATGTTTTTAATAAGAGCTATATAAGGATTCATACTGGGTAGTGTATTTATTTATTTTTAAATGATCCACTGATTTACAGACATCTCTTTCCCAATCTAAGTCAATGGGAAACAATATTTCTGGGCCCAATGACATCACGGACTGATACAGAAGTTGTTGTACCTCAATTTGGCCACTAAGAATATTTTCCTCAGTGTCGGGAGTACGGCCATTTTGGCTTTATGCGCTTCTGAGCAACTTCCATAGAAATGATCAGAATCCAGCCTTCTCATATTCAGTTCCCTTATCAAACCATGGCACCACCATGTTTCCAGGGACCTCCATGATGGTTCTGAGGCAATGCTTAAGCAGGGAGAAAATCCTGAGCCTATCATTGGCATAGGATTCTGCATATCTGCTGTATTAGGCCCCAGAGAACGAGGTGAGTATACTTAACACATTTTCAAATATCCTCTGATGCACTGGTGCCTACTCATATCCTGTCCTACCATATATATGTATGACACCTGCTTCATTTACATGCAGAACAAGTCCTTTCCTCTCTGCTACCTTCCACCCATCTCTCACTCCCTGCCATTTTACTTCGCTTCCATCATTCATTTAACCCCTCTCCATCCATTTAGTTATCTCCTGCACTCACTCACCCTCTCTATGTCTCTCTTTTTTTCTACCCATCCATTTATTTTCACCCATCTAGGCTAATCATTTATCTCCATTTGAGGTGACAGGAAGTTGAACCCCCTGAAACGTAATCTCCCCTCTGTTCATTGCTCTCTCCCCCTATCTGCATTCTCTTCAACCTCGTCCACCTTTCTTTCAATCACTGCTATCACTTAGTCTTTGTTCCTGCCATCACGTAGTCTTTGTTCCCATTTACCCACACCTGTCACCACCTTTCTCATTGTCTCTTTAACAATACCTTAAGCTGCGTTCAGGTAGACAATAGCAGGGTCACTTTCATAGACAGTACCGCAGCTATTTGATGAGACAAGCTCGTAGGACAAGGGCAAACATTGCACATTGCAACAACATACATTTATTTGTGACATTACATTAATAATGTTTGGCCTCATGAAGGTCTAGTAAGAAAGATCAATGTATTTTTTTAAGTTAGATGTTGAGCTGGAGCTTATTTGGAACATGTGACAGACATTCATAAAAAAAATCATAATAAATGTAAGGTAGTTCTGCTAAATTGTGATCCTTGCTTAAATCTGCCTGGATCTTGTTGGTCTAGGCCAGGGATTCTCAAAGTGTGGGTGCGTGAGCTGCCACCAGGGGGTTCGCGAGATGAAACATGTAATGGTGGTCTGGTGTAAAAATATTACAGTGTTGTTTTTTTAAGTGGGATTTTTCCATAGGCTACAACAACAAGGAACAATAAACATTTCCTTTGTAATCCCTTTTATTTTAAATCAAAAACCTATCATGTATTAGTTTTCTTCTACGTTTCACTGTAGCCTAGGATATATGCGCGCCAAATCGTTTCATTCATTCTTTCAAATACGATTAACTGGCTGAAATCAGGGAAACTGTCAAGTGGAACGTCTCATGACAAAGTTATTTATATGGTGAGAAAACAAAGCTTTGTTGCGTTTTTCGGGGGGGTGCGTCAACCTGGTTTGGACGTACATAGAAGGGGGTGCGTCGCAAAAAAAGTTTGGGAACCGCTGGTCTAGGCGAACCAATAGTTTCCAAATAACTATTAGGTAGTCTGGCTAAAATGTGATCATAGCACACAACCAGTAGGTTCCAAAAGAAAAAAAACTGGCACCTCTCCAGCGAGCAGGGTATAGTTTTCCTCCATTTTACTGTACTCGTCAGAGCGACCACATTTCTAACATTTTGAAACACATTTAGATACCTTGTTAAACAGCACAAGCCACCATCGGAAGTAAAGCGTTTCAAGGCTCAATGGCGCTGTTGTCAATATACTGTATGATCAAAGGGGCCTTTCATGGAAGAGACTTTGGCTGAAAGACGATGCATTGATCATTCAACAATGAACATGTCATACGTAGAGGACCGTTTGTATGGGTATCACTTGGGATTTCTTTATTTTTTAACAAAGATATCTTCTTGTTTTCATTTTATTCTCTTCAAGAAGTCTGAAAAATGTGTTACTTTCTATTTAACGCTGTTATTTCTATGTAACACATATTTTACTTTGTGTCTACCTGTCTTCCTAACCATGAAAATAGTTAGTAAGTCAACACATTATATTCAGATCCAGCTGTGTTACTCTACCTTTCGGCTCTGTTAAATCAACATGTTGCTTTCACTGTCTTGGTGTCCATTCACTCAGCTCATCAGAATTCTCTTCCATTTCAAATCATTCCCTGTGCACAGTTCTGAAAGATGGCTTTTTTTTTACAAATTGTTCTTTGACTTGCTGCCAAAGATTGCATTGATGAAGAATCATAGAATTGATTCAGGAAGGCTTCAGGGTACAGGTGTATCTATTTTTGTGTGTCCATTAAACATTCATGGTTTATAGGCATGTCATTTCCAACTAGCATGAACCCATGCACTCCAGTTTCAAACTTTCAGTTAGGAATACATTTGTGGTTATTAATATACAAGACAAACACTGCTTTAAAGGCACTCATTTTGATGGATGAATTAAACATGTGTTTGTAGGTAATGCCTTATAAATATTGCAACCTTGTGCATGTGTGTTTGAGGCCCTCTTTCAACATAGAGTTCATTGAAATGATCATTTACAGTCAAACTAACTTTAACATATTGAAATGCTTGTGGCTAAAGGTAGCTGTGCAAAATATGTGTGTGTGTGTGTGTGTGTATGTGTGTGTAGCTCTGTCAATGCATGCAGGCGTGTGTGTGTGTGTGTGTGTGTGTGTGTGTGTGTATGTGTGTGTATGTAGCTCTGTCAATGCATGCAGGCGTGTGTGTGTGTGTGTGTGTGTGTGTGTGTGTGTGTGTGTATGTGTGTGCAAGGACTTATATACTGTATGTCTGTTGGGTGTAAGCATCCAGGCAGGATATTGGATATGATGATGATATATTGGTTTCTAAACCTTAGGGGAATTGAACGCATCTGGTGGTGAGTTCACATCCCTTCCGTCATCACAGGACTGGCATCTGAACTGGTTACAGGATGTAATAAAAGCTACTGTAGGATGACTGCAACCCAAGGAAAAAATACTGCATGAGCTAAAAATTGAAAATAAATGAACTCTTTGAAACAGAATGCCTTTTGTTTTTCTTTATTTACCTAAAGAGTGGAATCAAGGTATTTTTGAATGGAATTATTTGGGGATACTTTAATTCCAAAGTAGTTTATGGTCTTTTCAGGACATTTCTTAGTGGAAAGTAAATTCAGTGGTGAAGCATGTTCTCCCAATAATATTAAACTATTTCCCTTTATTTCATGTTTCACAGTAATCTCTTTAAAAACCCAAAATAATCATTTTAAACCATCAAACACTAAATTGGATCACCATCTTTTATCAACAAAATGTAAAGTTGCATTTTATTGTAATAAGATGAAAGCTTGTGTTTGGAATTAATGTAGACATTTCTAAGGTCATTCCATAATTCACTATCCAAACCTAGTATTGGAGTGGTGCATTATTGAGTCCTAAAGCCCGGGAAAGACTTAGCATTTTTGCACTTCCAGTTCCCTCGTCTCGGAGTCAACAGAGTTATGAATACAACATGTCGTATTAAGCCTGAAATATTGTCTGTGGTTGACAAAGACCTGAAAGATTTTCACGTTTCGTTCTACAAAATAAAATAAGTCAATAAATACTCCACTTCTTCTACGAGTCATAAAAGTGATAAAATGAAACTACTATACGTTATCATGCCAACAACAGTCTGCCTTTCTCTTATTGTTGGGGATGCGCAGCCGTTCAAACATACTCTAGTTAGTTTGAAGTGCAACAATAGCGTTTTATTTCTGCTAATTGCAATTACATCTATACAATCAAAGAGTGTTATCATAGATGTGTGTTAGCCGCATTTCTGCAATGTACCAAAATCCAATGGGAAAAATTCCAATTCTAAATTCCAGATTGGCCTACAAAAATAACACATCACTGCAATGCTCTATAGTGATATACTTCATTTGTAAAGCCTTTCTGAAAGGAGCTTTAAAATAAAAAAAAGACAGCCTGAATAAACATAAAAACAGTAATAGTTGAATAGTTAACGTGAAACAAGATGTAGAATAAAACAATATTATGCAATATTGAAAAGTTTTATCAGTTTTATTCAGTTAGCTTTGGTGTGTTTTAGAGCTTCATCCATTATTCTCCTTCTTTCTGAGGCTCAGCTCAGATATATATGGTTGCATTTCTCTTTCAAGGGGAGTCACGTCCGAATCTTTATGTAATGCAAAACCAATATTCTTTTATGATGAGGACGATAAGGTCTCCCTCTGTGTGGCAAAATGATTCCTTTGCTCTGATTGCCTGTCATGTTATGTGTGTTTGTGTGTTCCTTCAAGGCTCTGAGAGCTCTTTGATGTTACATCATCACTGCAGTGAGAACATGTCTGCAGGGTCAAAATGCCTTTGAACAGGGCCAAAATGGATGGATTCTCTGCCTGATCTTCGTATTTCTCAACAATTTAATTGACATATTTCCCACTTGTGTACTGCAGAGGACTCTTGGAATAAAAATGTTAAGGGTGAACTTAGTTGGTAGACTACTTCTCGATGCCAGAATGCCCAAGATAACATAAATAAATACATTTCCTTCCATCCATCCATCCATCCATCCACCCATCCATCCACCCACCAACCCATCGTCATCCTTACATCCAAAGTCATGTTGCGGGGGAAGCCGTTCCAGCAGAGGGCCCCACATTTACTTTTTCCTGGTCTCTATAGCTAATTTCCCTATTCATGACAACTGTGAGGAGGGTGAATTTCTGTATAACTCTCCCGTTTTATTTTTATATTAAGGCTTAAAGTTATGCATAATTAAGGGCGTGGTCGCTTTGATTGACAGGTTAGTGCCGTCAGTGGGCGCTAGCCGCTAGTTGTCTGCTCTGCTAGCTCCGCTAACGGCCTCTGCACTGATAATGTGTCTTGTTTGGTATAATTCCTTAAAGCAGCAATAATAACTATGATATGAAGATGCGAGCCAGTATCAATAATACATTTACCATCACATGTAACTTAGCCTATTAAACGTATTAAAAGTAATGTTGTAATCGAGTGTTCCATAGAAACGTCAGCCAGGGATGGCGCCGAGGATGGCTGCCGTGTCTCGAGCTCCTCAACAACTCCGCATCTTAGTGTTTTTATTGTTTTACTTTGTTTGTTGTTTTTAACTTTTTTTGCAACATGCAAACCGCCCTATCATCCAATATGATAGAGAACAACTTTTACACATCAGGTCGCTGGTGGACAGCAATAATCCACGACGACCTGCAAACAATGGAGAGTCTCTGTGTTTACCTGCTGGAGCTCTAGTTGTGGAGCGCAGGAGGAAGAGACCACGAGGTTCCCGGGCCGGGGTCCTGGTCAGGCTGAGGAAACGTGAAAACAGGCCTCCTCTACCGAGTTTACTTCTGGCAAATGTCCAATCCCTGGATAATAAGCTGGACGAACTCCGTAGCAGGGTGGCATTTCAACGGGACATTAAGACCTGTAATGTTTTGGTTTTCACGGAGACTTGGCTCGACCCCACGATACCGGACGCCGCCATTGCTCCACACGGATTCTCCATTCATCGCCAGGACCGGACAGTAAACTCAGGGAAGAGCAGGGGAGGAGGTGTGTGCTTCATGATTAACAACAAGTGGTGCTCAGATGTGGAAATCATTTCTTCGGACTGTTCTCCCAGCCTAGAGCACATCATGATCGGATGCCGGCCTTTTTATCTGCCGAGGGAGTTCACATCTGTTGTTCTAACAGCAGTGTATGTTCCGCCGCACGCTGACAACACAGCGCTGGAGGAGCTGTATGGGATTATCGACAGGGACAGAGACTTCTCGGCCAGAGGCCGCATTTATTGTGGCCGGGGATTTTAACATGAAGAAAGTCCTGCCGAAATACTATCAGCACGTCAGCTGCCCCACGCGCGGTGGAAATACACTGGACCATGTTTACACTCCTTTCCGGCATGGATATAAAACCCTCCCCCGCCCCCCCTTCGGCAAGTCAGACCACATATCTCTTCTTCTGCTCCCCGTTTACCGGCAGAGACTGAAGAGGGACCGACCTGTGACGAGGACAGTGCAGCGTTGGTCCGAGCAGTCTGACTCTGCTCTCCGCCACTGCTTTGGCATCACGGAGTGGTGTGTGTTTGAGGAGGACGACATAAACACACACACACTGACGCGGTCATTTGCTACATTGGCAAATGCATCGATGACGTCGTGCCGCGGATTACTGTACGGACATTCCCAAATGAGAAGCCCTGGATAAACGGCGAGGTCCGAGGTAAACTTAAAGCACGGGCCATCGCGTACAGCGGCGGTGATTTGGATGAGTACAGGAATTCCAGGTATGCACTCCGGAGAGCTATTAGCAGTGCGAAAAGACAATACAGGGACAAGGTGGAGTCTAACTACAAGGGCTCCAACGCCAGAAATATGTGGTCTGGACTAAAAACAATAACAGACTACAAAAGGACAAGCTCAGGGACCTTGGGCTCAACAGCACCCTCTGTGACTGGATCATGAGCTTCCTAACGGGCAGATCCCAGGCAGTGCGGATGGGGAACATCACATCCTCCACCTTGACCCTCAACACCGGAGCCCCTCAGGGTTGTGTGCTCAGCCCTCTCCTCTACTCCCTGTTCACGCACGACTGCGTGGCCACACACAGCTCCAACACCATCATCAAGTTTACTGAGGACACGACCGTCATCGGCCTGATCACAGACGGCGAAGAGACGGCGTACAGAGAGGAGGTCAGAGCCCTGACATCTTGGTGCCAGGACAACAACCTCCATCTCAACGTCAGCAAAACAAAGGAGCTGATTGTGGACTACAGGAAGAGGCAGAGAGAGGCACACACACCCATCACCATCGACGGGACTCCTGTGGAGAGAGTCAGCAGCTTCAGGTTCCTCGGGGTAAACATCAGTGAGGACCTGACATGGACACATCACACCAGGGTCATATCCAAGACGGCTCGACAGCGGCTCTTCTTCCTCCGCAGGCTGCGGAAGTTCAACATGGACTCCAGGATAATCTGCAACTTCTACAGGTGCACCATCGAGAGTATCCTGACTGGCTGCATCACCGCCTGGTATGGCAGTTGCACCGCCCTCAACCGTAAGACTCTACAGAGGGTGGTGAAAACTGCTCAGCACATCACCAGGACAGAGCTGCCATCCATGGAGGACCTCTACACCCAGCGGTGTAGGAAGAAGGCCGGTAGGATATTAAAGGACCCCCATCACCCCAGCAACAATCTGTTCTGTCTGCTGCCGTCTGGCAGACGGTACCGCAGCATCCGGACCAAGACCACCAGACTCAGGGACAGTTTTATACCACAGGCTATAAGACTGCTGAACTCCTGACCTCTGTGAATGTCTACTCACATCTGTTTATAGTACATACATACACATATCTATATATTATACACATTTGCCATACATATCTGTTTATAGTACACATATCTATATATTATACATATCTGCCATATACAACTGTTATACATAATATATGCATCTGTCCATACCTCCTCATTCAACAGAGTAAAGTGTTTAAATACTCTCAATGTATTCCACATATGTATATATTTCACATCCTCAAATCTTTATTGTTGTTATTGTAAATATTTTTCTCTCTTTTTGCACTATTTTATTTATCTTATTTGCACCATGTATGTTGAGTTGTTGGAGGAGCATGGGATATAAGATTTTACTTTTGTCACCGAAACAACAAGGCCGAAACAGAACGTTGTGATGATGACGCAAGCAAAAAACCGCGAACAGCACTCGGGCCAACATGTCTGCGGTGTGGACGCAATTCACTGTGTCTGAAAAAGAACAACGAATAGCAATTTGCAATACGTGTAAAGCCGAAATTTCTAGAGGGGGTATATCTGCAAAGAGTTTTTCCACGTCGGGTTTAATTCATCATCTTAAATCAAAACATCCCGATCGCTATTCTGAATTTGAGAAAAACGCGGCACAGAAAAGGAAAGCCATTCCGAGCACACCGACTCCGTCTGTGGCAGACGTTTTTGAAAAGGCCAAAAAGTTTCCCAGTGATGGTGCCAAGGCTAAGGGCATTACACAAAAAATGATGGAATTCATTGCCTTAGATGATCAGCCGTTCTCTGTTGTAGAGGACGTGGGATTTCGTAGGCTGATAGAGCACATTGAGCCCCGTTATGCCACACCGAGCAGACGACATTTCTCAGACGTATGTTTACCTGAGCTGTTCAATGTTGTTGCAACTCACGTCCATGAGCTTATGGCATCTGATATTTCAGCAATCAGTTTCACGACCGATATATGGAGCTCAGACGTCAGCATCACGAGTATGCTCAGTCTAACTGCACAGTGGATCGACACAGATTTCAAGCTGCAAAAGATTCTGCTTAATTCACAAGAGTTTCGATGCACTTGACTTAAATGCACTTTGTTTTTTTATGAGAGAACATATTTAATTTTACAATATTTCAGCAGGCCAGTCAGTTTACAGGCCTGTACATTATTATTTCATGTAGGCTACACATGTGTGGTCAAGTTAAACATTTCATTTTATTTTATATTGTGCATAATGTCAGTTCTAAATAAATATTTTCATAATTTCGTGATTTATTTATTCTTTAAATTGCAACGCCTTGATTTTTAGTAAGGTTAGCACACAGTCATAGCCATAAATGCAATGGTACTAATAATTGGAATAATAATTTATTTCGGTGTTTCGGTTTTCGGCCTTGGTTTCCTCATTTTCGGTTTTCGGTTTCGGCCAAGAATTTTCATTTCGGTGCATCCCTAATTTTCATTGCCAACATATACGCTGTATATGCTGTGCATATGACCAATAAAACCTTGAAACCTTGAAACGACTGGTGAACTGAATCATGTGAAAATTAACACTGGCCACATTTCTGGTCAAAATATAGTGTTGCAAATTACGTCCATATTTTTTAAACGAGTGCGGTATAATCTCAATAACAGATAGATCTTTATGTCAAGTTTTGTTGTACAGTTTCAGGTTAACCTACCTTGAGTACGACGACCGGCAACCAGGAGCAACGAGACCGCCGGGTGTGCTGTTGACTTTTAGCTCTATAGCGCCGCGAGTAGCATACGGTAGCATGTAGCCTAGCTTGGAAGCCTGGTGGCTTCGAGCTAGATGGGCGTGTTTCGGTAGCCACGCCCGCTTCAGCTCCAACCCTATGTCCATATTTGAAATAGCCGGGAGGGGGCGGGAGGTAGACCGAGAAGGTGTCGACGGTGGGAGTCGCCCACTTTGAGCTTCATTACGGCTCTTCACAAACCTATGGGTGACGTCACGGATACTACGGCCATTATTTATACAGTCTATGATGCTCCATTGTCCCCTTAATTAAGGACTTGGTAAAGAAAAAGACGACTCTATGTAAACCAACGGAGTTCTGCATCATGTAAATGTGCTTCAAATGAAAAACACACCTCAACCTTAGTCTGAAAAGAATCAGAATAATCCGTGGTCTCTTGCAGTCATCTCTTCTTTTGCACTAGACAACTGTTTGACCAGCACAAAGAAAACCCTTTCAAACACATTGTTTGATGGGTGGAACACTATTGTAGCATAAGATTTAGAAATTGTTCCCACAGCAGGGAAATTAACAGCATAACCACAGCAAAGGGAATGAGCACATACAAAGAAAAAATAAATTAAGGAGGCCAGCCTTTTTTTTTATTATTACTGAATAATTCAAATAAGTCTCAATAGAGAGATTTCTTCTGTCTAACAACCAGACAGTGCTGGGGTTGGAACCCAGGGTCTCCTATTTATGAGAGGCATTTTAACCAACTAAGCCACAGAGCCTCTCTGTTGTCAACCACTATCTGAATAATGCTTGAGCAAGGCATTTACCAAGAACATCATGTTGGAACTCATTTTGGCTACTCACTATTCATTACCATAGTTAAGAGGAAAAAAGATAAACTCGTTGATTGAGAGCTTTGCCTTCTGGCTCAGTAAATAGGACATTTGTAGTGTAAATTATGATGGTAAGTTGACAAAATACAAATAATAAAATGACAGACTGTCAGCTCTTATATGCTGGTGTTTATTAGCTTTCATAGTATATATATATGTATATATCTATATATATATATATATATATAAATAACACTTTTGGAAAACATTGCCCACTCCTACTTCATATTTTGATTGATTGTCACTTCTTTTTACTTAAGACTTATTTTTCCACTGTACGTCAAATTGATTGACAAAGCCTTTTACTTAAAAGGACTGATGGTATGACAGTTTAACAGTTGCAATTACAACTTTTAAAAGGTATTCCTGTCTGGTTTGAGAGCTTTCTGTCAGTAACATTCCCATATATTTCATTCAACATGAGAGCTATTTCCCTGAGGCTTCAAGTGTACATTGTCGGTAAATTTTCTCTTTTGGCTACGCTTGTAGCTTTGATGTTGACACTGTGTTGTCCTGTCCTTAGAGGACATAACCCAATGACTAAGGGACACCCTGACTTATCCTTACCCCAACAAAAAGCCAACATGGCATACTTTCATCCAACAGTTCTGAATTCTAGGATGCCAAACCACAATAGGCATGTCAGAATGCTACAATTCAGCACGTAATCATTCAGTGTTTTGTGGTCTATGAGCATTGTTCTGTCATTCAACAATCCTAAAGGAATTGTATAACTGTAATCTCTTTATAAACAGATGTTTTAGTCATAATAATATTGTCCAATCATGTTTGAGGCCCAAATGAGCTCGATATTTTTGCATGTAGGTACAGAGCAAACCCCCAGGACGATTTGTTGCCATCAACTTTTATGTTTTAGCTAAATCAACTATCCAGTACAAACACTTTAATAGGCATTATTTAAATCATTATGTCTAAAAGTTGTCAAATGAAAAAAAATTGTGTGACAGAGAACTTTCCAGACGAGGCTTAACCTTCGTCTTGTGTTAGGGTCGGCAGCGACCCGTTTTTTATGTTTTAAATGCATAAAATAACCATATAAATTTGTTTATTGCATCAAGGCTTTATGACTTTGTCAGGAACCTCTATTTCAACAAAATAAAACAAAAACATTGTTTTCACTAAATTATAAAACGCTGTAGTTGAAATTAAGACCTTTGTGTTATAAAAATAAGATTATAAAGCAATAATTAGAGCCAAAACTGAAATCACAAGTTCACTGTCAGCCAACGCACTGACAGCCAGCTCCTCTCCCAATCATGTGAGCTTTATGGGATTCTCATTTTGCCTTGTTTTCCATTATACCTGCACACAAACAAAACAAACAAAGACTGGCATGTCCAGACATTTGAGGCCAATTCAGTATAGAATTGTTGACTTGCAGAGTGCACATCTCCAATTTATAGCATGCAAAAATGAAGTTCTGGATAATATTTTTGGTGAAAATGAGGGAGAGGACACAGAGCAGCATAGTGATTCAGATGAGCAGGTTTCTGAGGAGGAAGACAATGTGGAGTATCATCCAGAAGACACAGACACATCTGATGAGTCTGATGAGGAGGTCACCGCTGCTGAAGCTGCTCCCGCTGAAAGATTCAAGTCCAAAAATTGTAAGATCTGTTGGAGCTCAGTACCTCCTGATGTACATGGCAGGGCAGCTGCTGCAAATGTCCTCAAAATGACCCCTGGAATCACAAGGTTTGCTGTGATGACAGTCAGCGACATCAAGACATGTTTTGAGCTATTTATGCCATTGTCACTAAAAAGAGTCATCATTGCTATGACAAACCTTGAAGGAAAAAAGTCCATGGCAGCATGTGGAAAGACATTGATGAGGAATACCTGGATGCTTATATTGGTGTTCTTCTTCTTGCTGGAGTGTACAGATCCTGCAATGAGGCCACTGATAGTCTGTGGGACGCATCGACAGGCAGAAATATTCTCCGGGCAACAATGTCACTTCAGACCTTTCACATGATATCAAGAGTCCTCAGATTTGACAACAGAGATACCAGAGCAAGATCTGACAAGCTTGCCCCCATCAGGGATGTCTGGGAGAGATGGGTGCAGCTCCTTCCACTGATGTTCAACCCAGGGCCAGAGGTGACAGTGGATGAACGTCTTGTCCCTTTCCGAGGAAAATGCCCCTTCCGGCAATACATACCCAGTAAGCCAGGGAAGTACGGCATAACAATCTGGGCAGCCTGTGATGCAAAAACCAGCTATGCCTGGAATCTACAGATTTACACAGGCAAAGCTGCGAGTGGCATCCCTGAGAAAAACCTAGGAAAACGTGTGGTCCTCGATATGACTACTGGACTGCAGGGTCACAATATCACTTGTGACAATTTTTTTACCAGCTATGACCTTCGACAAGAACTTCTCAGGAGGAAACTTACCATGGTGGGCACAGTGAAGAAAAATAAACCTGAGCTGCCTGCTGAAATCTTGCAGGTGAAGGACAGGGCTGCACTTTCCACAAAGTTTGCTTAACAGACAAAACCACTGTTGTCTCATATTGTCCAAAAAAAAACTGGACTGTTATACTTATGTCTACTCTTCACAAAGATGCAGCTGTGTCATCAAGAAGTGACATAAAGCCCACAATTATCCTCGACTATAACAAAAACAAAGGAGGAGTGGACAACCTGGACAAGCTGACTGCCACCTACACTTGCCAGCGAATGACCAGGAGATGGCCAATGGTTGTGTTTTACAACATCCTTGATGTGTCTGCATGTAATGCATTTCTGTTGTGGACCCACATCCACCAAGGATGGAACTCAACCAAAAAAAACAAGCGGAGAATGTTTCTTGAGGAGCTGGGAAATTCCCTTGTCAAGCCACACATTGAGCGAAGGGAACGGGTGCCCCGAGACCCAGATGCTGCAACCTTGGTCAGACAGCTGCAGAGCTCACCTAGAACTCCGTCCACGCCAGCATCCTCCTCAGACAGCCCTGCCTCAACATCATCCACAACAGCCACAACCACAACCCCACTCAGGCCACCTGACTCTAAAAGAAAGAGGTGTCAGGTCTGCCCAAGCAGTAAGGACAGAAAGACAAATGTATTGTGCTTCAACTGCAACAAATATCTCTGCAAAGATATATATATATATATATATATATATATATTTGTTCTGCTTTTCATTTTGTGTTTGTACTAAAGTTCTATTGCTGAAAAAAGAGACGTTTTTTGCCTTTTTCTTGAAGTAAATATATATGGGTCGAAACTGACCCGTAACACCATAGATGTTACTATAGTTAATAATATTAAAATGAAAAAATAAATAAAACTAATTTATTTAAGAGATGTGTTCTAAATCCCCTCAGTAATAGTCAGGTGACATAACAACCTTTTATTTATTTATATGATTCTCTTGAGGTTCATTTTACATTTTTTTTTTATTGAAATCGAGGGGTATACTGACAAAAAAAAGGCCCAGGGGCCTACACCAAAAATTAAGGTGGGCGCAAGCACACGTAGGTCCTTGGATGACCCAGTTATTTTTGTAGTCAATAGTCAGGCCGGTTTAGCTCCATGCGCAACTAAGCAACTTTCCTCTTCTAATGCTGCCATTCACTTTATATGTCCATGGTAAATAGACAGTGTAGAGAGCAGAAGAGTCAGGAAGCTTTGACAGAAATGCACTCTTGGAACCTGTCTGTAATCTTCTGGTGCTGATTTAGCTTTTTATTAACTTGGACCAATACTCCATTCTTGCGTCTCAAGTTGCCATAACAAAAATCCAAAAGGGGAAACAAGGAGTTGCATCCCTGAGGAAGTCTGGACATATTATTATGATTTTCATTGGAGGATTTCAAGCTCGATCTCATGAAGAGTATTTGGCTGGAAGGGTCAAGGCAGGTACAACAGCTGTTCAGTTGTCCCTCTCCAAGCTGCTGGAGGAATTTCAGCTCTTAGAAGCCAATAACTGCCAATGATTCTGGGCATTACCACATATAATGTGTTTTTGGGATGAGTTTCATTCAGAATTAAAAATGGTATTAGAGACAAAAATTGCCTTTAATTTGAATTAACTGCTTTCTGGGCTTCTAAATTTCAAACCCACAAACTCGCAAAAAAATGAATTGACTTTAGTGTTTCTGTTTCTCTAGATGGCAACATTCCCTGTGTCTCTTCAGTTGTAAAAGCTATTACTAACCAGGGGCATCATTATAAAATTGACATGACACTCATGAAGGATTCCCAAAAAACAAATAGGATGATATGTATGTCTTAACACAATATACATTACACATCCCCCCTTATTAGATCCTATTAATTTAGTAATTTAATGTACACCACACGCTCCACCCTGTTAATTTGTATAATTAGCAATACATTTTGACACCCTTTATAAATGCTACTGTGTTGATGTATGTAAATGTGCTCGTTTATATGGAGGAATGTAAATGTGTAAGGCATAACGCACCACCGAGCAGCACTGTTTCAAATCCTTTAGTAGTGACGGCTTAACCTTTCAAATTTGTGGGAATTAAACGATGGCAAGATCTGTTCAAGATTAAAAGTGTTATTACGTCATATCGCAATGACATCAGAGGTTAAACTGTCACCTTAAAGATAAAGGTTAGATAAACCAGTTCTTATCCTGGGTGACTGAACAATTAATTTATTAAACGAGGCAGCCACTCGAAATTAATTACACAACTACCAACAAACATACAGTACCTTCCTTTATTACCAAAGTGGGAATACCATTCTAGTGAGGACGTTTTTTTGGATCATTTTGGAAAACCCAAAGATACGGCCAATTCACTTTACATTTCAGGCCATTTATAGAAGTTGATTCTTTTCAATAATAAGCAAGAGATGAAAAACCTAGTATTCTTTATTAAATTAAAGATAAATCCTATCAAGGCAAGTTTATGTATATAGCACCTTTCAACACAAGACAATTCAAAGTGCCTTACAAACATGAAAGACATTAAGAGCGTTAAAACATAGTGCACCAAAAAAAAGTGCAACATCATCATCAATTTATTTTAGTTTTACATTTGTTTAAAAGGTGACAATTGAATATATCTCTTGTTTAATGTTGCTTTTTTAAGTTGCAAAGTCCATAGGGATTTTGGATGATTAATCCTGTTGACATTGTATTGGTCTTAAGCTCATGTGGCGGAAGTGCCCTGCGCACTGATACTACTTCCATGGTCTCTCATGTTCCCTCTACCACCTACCTTCACAATGTGTGTGTTGTGTGTGTGTGTGTGTGTGTGTGTGTGTGTGTGTGTGTGTGTGTGTGTGTGTGTGTGTGTGTGTGTGTGTGTGTGTGTGTGTGTGTGTGTCACTCTCTTGTTCTATGAGCTTTGTCGCATATTTATTGATGCCACTGACCTCGGCTTAGCAAGGGGAGATCCAATAGCACATAAACACACTCCCACACACCCCAACGCTGTAACAAGAGCTCGGTCACCTTTGCTTCAGGGAAGGAATTATACAAAGCCGCTGCGTGGTGTAAAATGACACTATTGTCATGCATGAATTTGTATAATGACAGTTTGGGAAATGGGCTAGGGTGCTATTTTTACTCCTGTAGCAAAAATGTAATGTAAGTTACAGAAGCTAACCCTAACGTGATCTCCAACCATTTGGACAATTTGACTAATCCATATTTCTAACTCGGAATCAATCGTCACTCTCAACAAACCCCCCCAGTCCAAGTATTCATGCGTTATATCTCAAGAACACCTGGACTAATGAAGCCATTGATTTGTTGTCAATAAAAGTAGCTTTTGTGTTAAATATTGATAAAAAACCCTTGTAATATTAGTTTCATTCAACTACTCAAACAGCAGACAAATTGTCTATTTTGCCAATAAAACTGGCAATGGGGGTTGAATTATTATGATTGCAACTGTAAATTAAGGAGTATGGCACACAATCCTTGCAATACAATTGTCTAATGTCCTTCACCATGGCTTCCCACTTATAATTCCTCTCCAATGTCACAATTTATGATACATTTCCAAGATTTTCTCTGAGTCTTCCTATATAGATACGTTTAGAGCCATACTCGCTGTTAAATATTTCAACCATCGGCCAAGAGGGGGGCATTTTACATTGTTTTGGCGGAGTGCAATCAACCCCCCGCTGTAACACAGGTCAACTATCACTGTCGCTCTGCTAGACAGGGTAACTGTCTGGAAACATGCCCAACAAGCACAGCCTGGGACTTAAAGGTATTAGGGATGAGGACATCTGCAGAGTGCACCACTGACCTTCACAATGTTTGAATTTCAACACGTTCCCACTAAAAAAGACAGGGAAAATGGTATGCATTGTACTTAGATCATTGATAAAGGCTACATTTGTCCATTTCACAGGCGTAATGTATGTTCTTGCACCCAATTATACTGTATAAACATGATTTAGAGGGAGTCATTTGTGGTAGTTATTATGTGATTAACTCCGCATTACTTCTATGCAGCGTCATTAGCTATAGCGCGTTTTTATACGATATGGTCATATATAGTATATGGTTTGGACTATGGATAAGAGTTAAAGCCAATCTTCTAGTGGCCAAACGATGTTACTACAACTTCTCCGTGTCAATCCATTACGTCATTGGGCCCGATAGTACTTTTACTCATTGACATGTGTTGAGAAATCAGTGTATAGTTAAAACTGTTTTGAATCAACTTTAATCATTAAATTCTAAAAGTTGTAAAATGCACCAAAAGCTGAATACAGAGTTTTTGCCCCCCCATTCATTTGAGTGAGCTGAGACCAGACTTAACGCTGCCATGATGGTGCAGATTGCAGCCGTCACTTTAATAGGAATTAATAGGGGCTTCTGCATCCAAAGTCATTACCTTTATGTGTGCATGTGTCTAGGTGGTGGCCGACAGTGGAAGTTCTAGATGTTGTTTGCCAAAAAAAAGTCGAAGCACATAACGACCTCATAAACTCCAAAAATACATATTGACTGTAATGTATGAATCAAACAAAAATAAATACTTGGTGGCATGTGTGCTTTTCTAAATTTGCACAGCACAATCCTAGTTTTTTCCCACTGCATTCAGTCTCTATGCTAAGCTAAGCTAACAACATCCATATGTAATGCACATAAATGCAGTTAGTGTAAATACATCTTATTTATATAAACTATACATTTGAAACTGTACTTAAATTACTAAGCTGTGTGCTTGGAAGTGTGAATATTTTGTTGATTTAGTAGTAACTGTGTAAGAGGGTGGTGGGTTGTTTCCACAGGCTTCCTGCTGGCCTGATCACTTTAATGAGGCCATTTAAGTTGAATGATGACGCTAAAATTACCAGCTTCAAGGTCTGGCCCTTTGTTAATAGGAAAAATACTAAATATTTTAGACTGCCTGATAGTAAAATACATTCCGGGCGGCAAATTGATCAGGGGGGGGGGATTTTAAAAGAACATGGCTTACTTCACAATTGAATGAAATACTATTTAAATATACAGTATATACAAACTACATAAATATAATTAAATGCAGATACATTTTTCTGATTGCACTTCCATATTTATTTTTTGAGTTACAGTTGTTAACCTATTTCTAAATGTGCCCATACATTTCTAGTATATCTGTTTCACACAGTCTGTCATCATGTACCAACTGATTTACCTAAGAGCAGTCTAACATTCAACACCTATTCATTGAGAACAGCTACACGTGTCTCTTCAAACACACACACACACACACACACACACACACACACACACACACACACACACACACACACACACACACACACACACACACACACACACACACACACACACAAACCTATAGAACACACCTGACTTATGAATATTTAAACCTGATCCCTTATTAAAGTTTAATTCTGTAATTTAAACTTTACTCATAGCCCATAGTGTGTGAAAGGCCTTTGGTTTAGCTTGTTTCATTAGAAAGACAGACAGATGGATAAAAGGGAAGGAAAATTATGCAATCAACTGACCGAAATATTATGGCAAAAGAGATTACAGTTTTTACTAGCCGAACAAGTCGACAAACATCTAGTTCATTTCACTGCCATTAAGCTTTAGTAAACTTTAAAAAAAAGTGCTGTACTGATGTGAAGTTTTAAACATTCCCTTTAACTACATTACAACCTTATAAAATCTATATTTTAATATAATTATTCTTAAAGCAAAAAAAATTGGTAAATAAGGGATAAAATCTGATGATTTACGTTAAATGTGACGATGTGTTTTTCTTTGCCTTTTAACTGCAAATCGTAATTAGTTTTGAAATGTTAAACAAACTAATGATTTAAAGCTTGGTATTTACACATCATGACTTTTTTTCTGACATTTTGTTTTCCAATTACATAATGGATGAATTCATTGTCCAATTAGTTGCAGCCCTTGTCAGAAACAATGCTTTATAAAACCTGTAATTGAAAAATACATTTTGTGAAATTTACCAAAAAAATGTTATAGTACCATCTCATTTTGACCCTGGGTCCCACTAACCAGATAGAAATAGTATATATACAGTATAAATACTATTATATATATATAGTTTGTTTTTAAAAAAATATATATATATATATATATATATATTTTGTTGTTGACATTTTTACTGAAATTTAATTTTCTAACCTCAGCAAACAAGACTTTATCTTTGTAAGTAATCATCTCTCAAAGATGTACTTAAGAAAGTTTAGTTGTTTTGTTGTTTCTGCGTGTGCACACACAAGCTTTGTCGCATCTCTGCCCAGCAGTGTGTGTGTGTGTGTGTGTGTGTGTGTGTGTGTGTGTGTGTGTGTGTGTGTGTGTGTTTAAGTGGGTGTGACTTCATTTTAAATGCCAGAGGTCAACGGAGCCACTCAGCCTGATTTTCTAATTAATAAGTTATGCAGAGAAGCCAATATCTAAACTGACGTTGTCATTTGCAGTAAAACTTTTCAAATGGGGACAATTTGCAAGAAGGCGTGGCTGTTTAAAAATGCATAAGAATTAAAAATGTAAGACAGTAATAACCAGACAGAATGAGTGCCCTTGCATAACACAAGGACATGGCTAATAAGAAAATGGAATCATCATCTACAAAGTCAACACATCGAAGCTGGTGAAATACAACTAAAGGATGAATAAAATAAATATCCAGGCACATTTTTATATGATCATATAATGAATATACTGACCTTTTTTTTCTTTTACAACATTTCTTTCAAACAAATGTTTTCAATAATATTTCAAATAGTGGATTTGACCTAGGCAGTAATGACTCTTCTTGTAATAACTTCAATTTAAGTGTTAAACCATAGAACATATAGAAATCACTTTTATTAACTTAACAAAAACATATAAATGAGTGTGTCTTTATCTAAATAACACAAAGTAAAGGTACATATTTCCATGTGATAATGAAACAACTTGGTTAGGAACAGAGGATGGTATGAATTAATACTCACTTACAAAAGTTGATTTAGTTTAATAGAGCCATCGATACACAGTAATCTTCTCACTAAAGAAAATTGCTTCTAACTGACACACACAGGATGACGGATAGCTCTGTGGTTAGAACTAGCAGTAAAGATGCGGTGTCCGCTGACAAGAACCAGATTCAACTCCCAACAACCTGCAGAACTATTATTTTGTGTTTCAACTGGTTCTGGTAAGCTACTACAACTTCCACTACTGTTTTGTCATCATTTTAGAACCTTAATGATACAATCACTGCCACTTCACTAAGCCTGATATTATAGATTATTGACATACACATCATTTATGACTTCTGGTTCTTAGACAAAGGCCCTGTGCATTTACACTCCAGATGGTGTTTTATTCAATGAACCATCTTACATTTTATTATTCCACTGGCATCTGTAAAAGAACACACTGGATATCATAGCCTGCAGGTGCCACTTGGTGCCACTGGTTACTACAATTATATGACCTTTATATTTAATATCCTATTGTCCTATTGTGAGTAACTGCATTGCAACATATTCTCAGCACACAGATAAATCGTCTCCCTTTAACACACACACACACACACACACACACACACACACACACACACACACACACACACACACACACACACACACACACACACACACACACACACACACACACACACACACACACACACACACACACACACAGACTAATCAGTAATCCCCTCCTCTCTCAGAGCGGTCACTCTGCTTACTGCTGTCTATCTCCTGGACACAGAGATTACAGCAAGTCCAATTGTCCTCTCTGTTTAATGTCCTTGCACTTGGCTACGTCCCGGTTGTACCTTGAATGAACCACATGTAGACAAGAGGAGCTTCAGTGGTAGAGCGAATCAAAGAGCCATAACTTTAATTTCACAGACTGTACTTTGTTTTTGAAGAGCAAAATAAATCTGACTTCTGACTAAGGTTAAGAGAAGACATACTGTACATGTGAATAAATAAGGGTTAATGGTTAAATGGTCAGAAAGTCCCTCTCAAGAGTCAGAAAGTGGTGAATTCATCAACTAATTGTTCAGTATTATTGGGAACCAGAGCACTTCTGAAACTACTGTTCTATTTTAACTTAGAATAAACTCTCTACGATACCCACGAATATCTACAAGAATATACACTTCATCATGATACGTTTCTACAGTTTGGCAAAAAATCCTCCCACGTTTGCAAAAAACCTATGGTAGCTCAAACATGATTAAGTGCTGACAATGAAGAGCCATCTATTGTTCCCTTAAATGCAGAACATGTTATAAAGAGCCCTTTAAGGCCCGAGTTTAGTGGCCAAACCTTACAGACCTACCTGCTAGCTAGGTTTCCCTTCTAGTGGAGAAAGTTTGACCAGATACCTATAGAATGCTCTTCCAGTGGAGAAAACGTGATGAATTGGAGAAAACATATTTAGGTTCCCACTAGTCAGGGTGCCAAAGTATGATAAAGTACTCTCTAGCAAGGGGTCCCCTTCTAGTGGAGAAAACATAATAAAGCGCCTTCTAGTGGGGAAAACGTCATGAAGTTCCAACTTAGGTGCCCTTCCAGTGGAAAACATGGTAATGTGGCCTCTAAGCTTCCCCTCCAGTAGAGAAAACATGATAATGTGCCCTTGAAAATAAAAAAAACACATTACAGTGCCATATATGCTATCCTACATCATACACAATGTTCTGCTCACTGTTGCCCCAGCGCTTGCAGTAGTGCCTCTTTTTTTTCATTTTGTCCCCTCTAGCTACGGCTTCTAATAGGGAGCGCTAAAAAATTTGAAAAAGCAATTCATCACCATATCAGAATCAGAAAAATAAAAATGAGTAAAAATGAGAAATATACAAATGTCAAGATGTGCATGTTCACAGAGAGGCTATGGAGCAGTGAGTTGTCTGCCAGCCAGAGGGGAATTATTGTATAGAGTTCTTGCAGTGGGCAGGAATGTTCTCCTGTACCTGTCCTTTTGATAGCGTTGCTGGAGCAGTCTGTTGGAGAAGGAGCTCCGCTGTCCTTCCAGCTGCAGGTGGAGAGGGTGGTTGGGGTTATATGCTATATATGCTCTCCTACATTATACAAAATGTTCTGCTCACTGTTGCCCCAGCGCATGCAGATAGAGAATTCTTAATTTTTCTCGCCCTTGCCTCTCAGACTGCCTGAGTCAGCCACTTGACTACAGTATCAGTTTCTCTTCAGCCAACTATAACTTGACTTGTCCAGTCACACACAGTATGTGTACTGCTTCCCTTCACCAGTAAGAGAGGTGCATTGGTGAATGTTAGTCCAGAACATCAATACCTGAACAAAATGAGGGCTAATAAATGTTTCACTGCTAGCCAATACAGCGGTCTAATTGTAATGTATGACACAAGAAGAGCCTTGACATTAATTCAACTTAGAAATCCTTTGCTTTATACACAAAGAAACACATATGAGAGCCAGTACTACTACAATACAAATGCGTAATTAGCCAATTAAACATCATAAATAATCAAGTCATGATACAGCACATACTTATAACTTATTCTGTTATAATTAGCTACCCTAATTGACAGGCAGCATTATTCATTGCTTTAGAAATCGATGCCTTCACTCCCTTATAGATGCAATATTGACATACACAAACTGAAGGAGCTTTTATAACGTGTATTCCTTGGAGCTGAATATAGAGAGATGAGGTGAGAGTCAGATAATCATTTGTATTGACTGACAACCAGAAAGTATGACCAATAATGGAGGAATAGCACAAAGGAAGCCACACAACACTGTGTTCCAAAGTGTTTTAATATATGTGCTATGCAGAGGACTGTTGGTCAGAATAGACAGAAAAACATTTGCATACTGCATTTTAAATAGACCTAATTAATCTTATTCCTGGCATAGTATGGTAGTATGAGTATTGGATCCCATACAATACAAAGAAGAAGAACAGCGATGCCAAGTCTCATGCTCTCAAGCCAAATAGATAGCCTCAAAGCAAGTTCTTCATGTCATTTTCTTATTTTTGTTAAGTAGGATATATCTGCACAAGAAGAAATTACCTTGTTTCTACTATAAGCCCTGCTAACTCTATACCCTTTTTTACCATTGATGTCTTCCTCTCTTTACTGAATTTCTATCCTTTTTAATTATATGTATGGAACATTATCCTTGTTTTACTTTTGGATAACTAGCTGCTGTGGTGGGTGAAGCTTGGTTAACCTTAAAGTGAAATTAAGGAAGTTCACCTGGAAGACAATTGCAGAGCAAAATGGATTAGCGATCCATGATCCGTTAGTTCATTAGCTAATCCAGCTTTAAAGTTTTACCTTTTCAAGTGAGGCGGTTATTCTGATGTAGTAAGTCCCATTCTCAAGGGTTTATAAACCTCAGCAGTAGGTTCTTAGCATCTATTCAGATTGAATGGATCCAGAAATGTATCTTTATCTATGAAAATTGAAAGGTTGATTTTTACTGCAAAAACCTGGCCCTTCATTTTCACTGTAACACAATTCCTTTGCGTGCTATAACATTCTAAATGACCTGTAAACTCCTGACATTAGTAGGTAATAAAACAGCACATCTAAATTATAAATACTGTCTTCTGTGTACTACCATGATGCCATGTAAACCAATTTACTTAAACATAATTTCAGTTCCGACTCGCTCAGACGACATGGTTTATAATTTCCTGAAAGCTTTGCAAGCATGTCTCCTAGTACATTAGATCCATACATGATTGCACTATTTATACTCCAATGACTGCTTCAGTATAGAATGATCATCTGCAGAAGCAATGTGAAAAAAAAATCCCACAAGAATGATCGTAATTACATCCCCTGAGCATCTGAGTGCTTTGTATACGAGGCTTACATTCAGTTAGTACAGCATCGTTATTGCTTATCATTTACACTCATTGTAGACTTTTAAAACCATGTGAATAGCTCGGGTGGGTATATTGCTATGAGAAGATCTTAAATCATATAATAGTGTACAGTAGGTGGCCAATTGAGCAAACTCAGCCACTACAAAGTTTGACCTTTCAGAGTGTTGACCCTGCCTGTTCAGTTCCTCTTCCTCTTCATGTCTTCTGCCTCTTCACCACAGTATGAACACTAATTAAAACATTATTAAGTACCCTGAACAGATCTTTGCGTCAAGGCACTCAACATATTTGTATTAAAGGGGACGCAAACATTGAAGGGAACACATTTCCATCTGTGGAAGACCTCTACACGCAACGTCTCAGGAAGAAGGCCCAAAAGATTTTTAAAAAAGCCTCCCAGCCCCAGTTCTTATTTTTCCGACTCAAATATTAGATTATGTACCTAAGAGTTCAGTGTGTTACTTTATTACAATCATGCACACTATTTTGAATGCCGCATACACCGTAACCTGAGCACCAAATGTGGATTAATCCCAAAATTACATAATAAATACATCATGATAAAAAAATGCTGGGCCTTTAAAAATGTGTTGACTGTATTCTTGACCCGGTTTTTGTTCATGTCTAATACTGATACTGCAACTTTTAGTAACTGCCAATCAGAATCAGAAGTCCTTTATGAGTCCCACAGCGGGGAAATTTACATGTGTTCGAGCAAAAGTGGCATAGCAACTAAAAATAGATATAATAGTACATAATAAGTTAACACATTAGCATATAGAAGAAAAGCACACATTAGTTATACTAGAATAAAGTAGGTAGGTAAGAACACATCGATGGCTAAAAAATGCTGAGCAGCAGCTTCAGAACTTAGTGACATAAGTAATGTAAGGTGTTGAGACATTATCTGTAATGATATTATCATCCGATATGGTATTTTCCCATTTGTTAAACAACTTGGCTCTTAATAATACATTGGTATCCCTGCCCTCTGCTTACCTTTATCCAAAACATCTCATATTCTGTGAGCAAAATGTTGTTCTAAAGGAAGATCTTCATATGCCGCAACATGACTCAGCTCTGCCATACTGCTTTACTTAACTTTTCACATTTTTCATTGGTCAGCATCACTGAAACAATGACAATTTGCAGAACTTTCCGAGAAGTTTCAATGCAAGAATTAAGAGAATATAAATGTATGTCTTATATCTATGCACCGTTGTGTGCTTTGAAATTAGTGTTGGGTTTCCAAAAACTGCAAACACATGGTCACCCTAAATCAAAATGACCCAACTGCAGAAAGCAAAGAAGTATGATCATATAACCTAAATAAATACAGTTGGAGACCTACTCTCCAAAGAGCAGAATCAATTAGGGAATTATGTACATAAAGACATTGTATTGGATGACTGGTTTTCTCACAATTAAACATTCTAAACATTGAAACCGCTCCTGTCTCCAGTTTTATTGTTGAGATATCGAGAAATAGTAAAATTATTAGCTTTAAGGGACACAACAGTACTTACAATATAATTATATTATACAGTATATATAAGAACTATAATTTTAGGAAACTTAATGCTGCACTCACATGATACGCAATTTTTACATTTGAACATTTTTACGTAACACTGCTAGCTTATGCTGCCACATACAGCTGTCATCTGATTGGTTGCACGTTGGAAGGTCATTGTGTCTCAGAAGTTGAAATAATAGAGATGCACATTCATACAAAACTTAGCTTGGTAACACTGTTATGTTGAACAAAGAAAATACAACCTAGAGTATCTGCCAATACCATCCAATACCCCTGCTAGCTTGAGCCGCTACATACAGCTGACATCTGATCGGTTGCGCTGCGAAAGTTCAGTGGCATAACGAGGTCAAAGTTTAAATAATTTGAACTTTGAACATAGCGAACTGTGGCAAATTCAAGCGATGTGTAATGCCAAATCAATGCAATTGATGGATCCCAAAATACGATGGTTGAATCCCTAATTGTAAACTAATCAAAAACCCATAAATTAAGACTTTGACTCACCAGTCAGCCTAATTGCTAAATGCTAATAACTTTCATGTGTTTCCTCTTTCCACGTCTTCATCCTCTTGCTGTCAGTTTATTAATCCATACGTATACACATGAATGATACAATGCCATATGTTTGTGCAGCCCCGTCTTTTCAAAATATGCATTTACATATCCCAGTGATTACTGTCTGCTGCTTCCCTTCTGTACGTCCCTGGGGGTTTGATTGCTCTCTTTGTTGAATCTTTGACATGCTGCTTTGATTCCTACAGTTTGCAGAACATGTGCTGTCAAACACTTCTGTATAACTATCTGTACATTTAGATTCCTTGTCAAAAGCATTCCTGGTAGGCATTCTTTTTTTCACAGATTGGTGTTCTCAAGGAAACTATACGGCATGTTTACTTAAAGGTCACATTTGATACTGTAGTTCAACCATATATTTTAGGTCTATAGATATATACAAATAATGTACCACAACAGATCATGAATTATAACATGCCATAAACCCCTCTGTTTCAGCCCTTTTCCAAAAGTGCTCATTCTGTGTCTTTAAATGCAACTGGGCTGCTGCTGGCCACGGCCCTTTGCGGAGATGTTTCTTGCTCTTGGCCCCCACCCCAGCAGCTCCATGGTAATGATGAACACTGCGGAAGAGAAGCGTCTCCCAATGTCCACCAGCAAAAACCAGATTTTTGCAGCCTAAAACATCACAGCGTCTGGTCTTCTTAGACCTCCGGCTGATATTGGTTGCCTACGTTTGTAGCTAATCCCATACAACCCACAAATGATGTGAAAGATACCTTTTACGTCACGTATGAACATGAAACCAAACCCACCCATTTTTTGAACACCTTTCACATACTTGGATCAGGGAAGAAAGGGAGACAACCTTTTATGCTGCCACTTTCCGAATATCTTAACACACAGGGGAGACATATATGTAATAAAGACATTAGAAGTTTCCTTTTGTATAATAGGGGTCCATGAAGCTCTCCGTTGATGATTTTGATATTCTGGTACAGCCCGGTCAGTAGTGATAGGACAATGTTTCGGTTGATAGGAAACAAAGAATATTCCAACTTATCATTTTTACCATTCAAACAAGCCATGTAAGCATTTTCTAAGCATTTGTAGACCCCTGACCGCTCACTGCTCATGTCCTGACTACATGTTGCGGGGGATTAAGATGCAAATTGTTGCCATAATCTTTAGAATGAAATGAGCTTTCTTGGCGTGGAGCTAAGTAAGCATATACTGTATTCTGTGGAAGCATGCTCATCAGCATGCAAAGCTCAGCTTTACTGACATTTCCAAACACATAGTGACATTCAAATGTGATGTATGTGAATGCCATGGTATGTACTGTAAACTTCCCTTAGAATGTGTGTTCTTTTTAATGTAATAGGTAAACCCAGCACACACACACACTCAGTATAATCTGTCCCTGCTGTTTAATCTTCTTGAACGTTCACGAAGCAAATCATGATTTGATGTCTCATTTTTTTTCTTCCACACACACATTCTCACACTGAGTTTCATGTGCATACAGTTTGACAGAGCGCCGAATAGCTGATGTCTTCATAAGTCTTATTTTCTGTGCCAAGCCAGCTCCACAGAAGAGGAGATGAATGTAAATCCATGCCTATAGATTATCAATTCTTCTTGCACAAAAACTGCCTGCTGCAATCCCCCATTCACCCTCTTTATATTCCTTCCCCTCATATGGATTTCCGCAGTCAAATCCTATTATGTAGAGACACCCCAGTGGCTCGCTGGGTGAAGACCTGAACTGTCTTCTCGTAATTTTGTGGGTTCAAGTCCGACATTTCTCCCCATAAGCCTTTCCTTCCTTCCTTCCTTCCTTCCTTCCTTCCTTCCTTCCTTCCTTCCTTCCTTCCTTCCTTCCTTCCTTCCTTCCTTCCTTCCTTCAAACTTACATTAAGCAGAGTTGTTTTAAAACTCTGAGGTGTTAATTTACATAGTGAATTAAATTGTAATCCTAAAGAATATTAATTATCTTTGCCTAAATCTCAGTAAGACAATACTCAATGCAGCTTGCATAATGTATCTGTTGGGACGTCTGTGTTATTGTTAGGAAAGCTGTACATTGCAATACATTGCGGAGATGTAGGTTCAACTAGGGGTTAAGAATTTAAATAATGACTTTACAGTTATTGATTTTGACTGAAGAGCTTTTATTTTGCACAGGCATTTTTTATTACATGTGTAGTGAGATTGCTAATTGGCAAGCATAACTTAGGCAGAAAATGATGAGTCATTTTTTCAAAGCGGTTCAACAACCATGAAGAAAAATGCTCAGGCCATTAGATGTTTCCTGACCTTGAAATTGGCTTTGCCCACCCATGTGGTATTAACAGTGCCCAATGCTGAGTGCTCAGTTCACAGATGCTTGGAAAATGTTCATTGAAATGAGACAGCACAGAGAGTCATTGTTATTTAGTTGGAATTGGTTTAAAAAACATGTCTTCAAACAGCTGTTTTACTTTTTTTATTATACTTTAATTTCTAAAATTAGCAGAATTAGTGGACAACAGGACAAGATTTGGGATTTTTCAAGTTAAGGTGTCCGATTGTAGTGTGAGAAGGGATGACTTGTTGGAGGGGTCTTTGATTGCATGCAGGTTAACAGTCTGTTTCAAGATCGAAAGACGAATATATTGGCACAAAAATTAATCCCTGAACTCATTGTGTGGGGGAGATTTAGCTTTTAGCTAATGAAAAAATGTGATGGTGGACGTCTTCTCTGCATTCCAACCAAATTGCTTATCGGACTGTTACAATGCCCAGTAATTGTTAAGATTAAGGTAAATGTACTGTATGTTGAGACAATGTCTGCTGCCATTAACAGTTAAGATAAGAATTACTTTATTAATCCCAAACTGGGAATTTTTTTTGTTGCAGTTGCTAACTTTGGTAAATCAGGATATTAAGGAATTGTTTGGCATTTTACGAGACACTTTTGTTTTCTTGCAGCACGATCATTGGTGCCCGACAGGCTGGTTTTATTACCATCTGAAGAATTTATACAGAGAATTGTCCAAAAAGGAGAAAAATCTAGCGAATTGCTAGATTTGGATAAATAAACTTTTGAAAAGATGTTGCCTTGCCAGAATCATTTTAAATACCTTCTGCAGCATTCAGATGGTAGGATCAGAAGTTAGCATAAACAACATGAAAGAATGACTCTATCCTGCCTTGTATCAACAATTCATGCTAGTGGTGGTGTTCCTATGGTAAGGGGTCCCTTAGTACCAATTGACCACCATTTAAGCATCAAATCCTAGCTAAAGAAATGTGGTATCACTTTGTCACCGCTGTATACCTATCTTCTAATGGCTACTTCTATGTGCCATGTCACTGAGCTCAAATCATTTTTAATTGGTTTTCTTGGAAATGTCAATGAATTCTCTGAAGTCCTCCACAGTCACCAGATCTCAATCAAAGATAACACCTTTGGGATGTGGTTCATAATTGCACCATGGGCGTTCAGCCTACAAATCTGCAGGACCAAAATCCATGAGAAATATTTCAAAGCACATTGTTAAATCCATGCCACAAAGTATAAAGGCAGGTCTGATGGAGAAAAGGGGTCAGACCTACTGGTACACTTTGTACCTGACAAAACAGTTGGTGGTGAATGTCAGTATTGGTAACAAAAAACGATGAGACAGATTAGTGTTTAAGGGAAGTATGAGTTGCTTACTTGTAATGAAGAAAAACTAGGTGTTTGATAAAGAGTTATCCTCACTGTAAACCACATGAAAGATGACCTGGTTGTCTGACCTAAACATCACATTATAAGCACATATCATGCAGACTGGCCCAAACATAAACGCTTTTTCTATCAGATGACGGACTAATGTAATTTCATGCCGGGAGATTATACACTCTCTCAGAGAGAAACGGAAACTGTCACACCACCCTTACATTCCCACCTAATAGCACAGTCAAATCCATTATCTGCTGGATGCCTGGGAGAAGAAGAGGGGTTGGGGGGGGTAATACTTCCAGACGACAAGGCACACATTTTCCTTTCAATCCCCTGTCTCCACCGAGAACATTTCTGTCATTCATTTCCATCATAATCTGTTGGTATTCTGTCAGGACCATGACAGATGCTGCACACACGGGGAGGAACACAAATCTCATTTTGTTTATTTATTTTGTTGAGCCATAGTAGAGTATACCTACTGGGTTATATTCAGAGATAAAATATACAGTGAGGTTTTACTTAAACATTGTTATAGGCACTACATAAGAACACAAGCAGCTTCTTAAGACCTTGAACCATTATAATGCTTTTGGCCAAAATATATTTTAGGAAATTGCTACCAGGAGATGCCAAAAAAGGACAAGTTCCACGTATACAGTACTTGTTTTATTCGTTATTTTCAATGTTATTCTAGAAACATGCTATTGGAAGTTGTTAAACAGTTAGTTCTCCCGAAAACCAACTACTTTTTTGTAGGCATTTGATTAAAAAATACACACTTTGAAACTATGGCCATGTCATAACCCACTGTACGCTGCCTTTGATTGGCTAGTTGTTGTTGAGATTGTTGGGATGAGGAATAGGATCGGTCATGTTAGGAGTAAGTATATCAATGATAAGCCAATCAGAGGCAGAGAAGGGCAGGGTCATACCTTTGTCTTTTTTCAGCATAACAATTAGCCATGTGTCTTTTGTAATGAGTTTTTGTTTCTTTGGAGCTTTGGGCTTTCAACAATGGCAACTCATCAGTAAAGATTCTAGTAACTTTATTTGAGCTTCAATTATAATCTCTTTTGTTTTAGAAACAGTTGTAAAAAGTTTTTGCCAGGATTTTCTTCCAAGTTTCTCGTTTTAGAAATCTGCTTTTCTTTTTGGCCTCATGAGGCTAAAGTGCACCACTGTCTTGTTTTCAGTAATGGTACATCACTAACTATTATCTTGACCTTATGTACACAGAGAAATATAAATTAACCTGGTATTATTGATGATTTAAGTTAGTGGTGCACTCAGCCTCTTGCGGCTGAAATTACAATTACCACCCCAAAAAAATCATACCAATAAGAAAGTATTATTTTACTTCCTATTTTTTCCGATGAGAAACAAGTGAGAGCTATGACGGAATGTTTTAACACAGGAATAAAGGAAGAGAAAAGGTAATGGGCTGGGCAAACATCATTCAGTAAATCTGAATATACAGTATGTGCACCTGCAGTCATATATGTCAGCATGCTTGTGTCTTTTTGTGGCCCTTAAGGCTACAACTGCCTGTGTGTGTGTGTGTGTGTGTGTGTGTGTGTGTGTGTGTGTGTGTGTGTGTGTGTGTGTGTGTGTGTGTGTGTGTGTGTGTGTGTGTGTGTGTGTGTGTGTGTGTGTGCATAACTGTGCAAGATCCATGTTAGCTGTCTTCCCCAGCTATAATGGGCCAAGCTGGCTACCTGCTGGCAGCCTGACGCCTGACAGAAAACAATGCATATTCATCTCTCGCCCTCTCTCACGCACACACACACACACACACACACACACACACACACACACACACACACACTCACACACACACACACACACACACACACACACACACACACACACACACACACACACACACACACACACACACACACACACACACACACACACACACACACACACACACACACACACACACACAGTGAGCAGCTCCCTGTGGTTTGTCTTCCACCCAGCCTTATGGACGATTAGTCAAGGCCACAGCCTTCACCGTTAAAGTGTTTTTTCATTTTTTCTGCCCTCTTTTGAAAGTTTCCTTCTCTTTTACCACTTCCCCACTGTCTAAATGTCAACTTTAAATGTTATTATTCCTCCATCTCCTCCACTTTAATTGTTAACCTCCCTTCTAAATCCTGTTGTCTGCCTACAGCTGGCCATCCTCTTCCAGTCCTGATTTTTGCAGTGTTATCTCACAACATTCGTTTTTCAAGACAATCATAAAAATAATTGCTTTAATAAAGGAAATATTCTCTTTCACTATTTTCCCTTTACTGAATCACTCCTACAAAGATGCAAAACAATTGCTTTGTGTCTCCTCCTGGTTGTTTTGTTCATTACCAGGTTCATTGTGGGTCTCTTTGTGTCTCTTTGCAGCTGTTTTGTTTCTCTTTGTAGTTTTTTGAGATTCTCCGTAGTTGCTTTTTGTTTCTTTTTTGTCATTTTGTGTATGTTTGTTGTTTATGGTTTATCTTTGTAGTCTTTTTGAGTATCTTTGTTTTAAAATCAGAATTCCTTTATTAGTCCCACCATAATTGCTTTTTTAAATTTCTTTGTAGTCATTTCGTGTGAATGTGTTGTTGTAGTGTTCTCTCTGTAGTCTTTGTATGTGTCCTTTAATGGCATTTTGTTTCTTTGTTGTCATTTTGTGTGAAGTTTTTGTTGTGTGCTTTGTCTTTGAGTATCTCTGTAGTTGCTTTTTATTTATTCGTAGTAATTCTGTCTCTTTTTTTGATCCCTGCTATCGTTATTGTGTGTCTTCGTACCATATAAAGCTGTTGTCAATATCTTTGTAGTCTTTTTGTCTCACTTTGCTGTCTTTTTCTTTTTCTTTGTCTTTGTAGTTTTTTTATGGTTCAGAAGTCATTTTGACTGTAGTCTGGCTCGTCTCTTTTTCAGTGACAATTTCAGTGGCAATTTCATAGGTGATGCCCAGGGGTCTTGGCCCGTTCAGAAACCCTTTCTTGCTTTAGTTCAGAAAAAGCAGGATTGTATCTGGAGTGGTAGAAACTTCTGGAGGAATGGAGACAAAACTCCGAGAGACACGGGAGAGCTGGAACTTTGAGGGCAAACACTGAAGGTTTATTATGAAGTTAACAGCCGGAGAATTGACAAAACATTTACTGCAGCCACGAGTTGACAGAGCGGTTTGCCGACCTATTCTAAAGATCTCTTCCGTAGTCCGAGGTTTTAACCAGTTCAGAGTGTATAATCAACATTCCTCATCAGCAACACTAAACAAATATAGATCCTGAATATACCTAGAGCTGTCGTACATGGGAAAATACTTTACGCCAGGGAACCTACGTTCCAGATAAGAAGGGCTTCTAGATGTCCCTGAACAATAAACTGTCTCATGTCAGCTTGAGCTCGGTCAAAAAACTGGCATCAACAAAGCGCCCAAGCTGCTCCTCCTTAACAAAGATTACAACAAACCCAAGGCCAAAAAACTATGCCATGGGAACACAGACAGAGGAAGGACACAATGATGAACTAGGTCAAAGGTTAAACACCTAAGCAAAATATTCCCTAACATCTGGTGAAGAGTCAAAGACACATGAGATTTGGAAATCACAGACAGGCTTCAGCAGTGATTACTTTAGCTCCACGCTGTAAATCTGCTAAACTTAAGTCTGTTGTCATAATTTGCTTTCCATCTGTTTTATCCACCTATTCACATCTTGGCGTTCATCTACAGTACATTAGACACAGCACAATTATTGAGTTAGCAACTTATTCGCTGTCTAAAAACTATAAACTCAATACTTCCAGGGGCTGTGAGAATAACCACGCTTCCATCAGATTGTTTTTATGCAAATGATGATGTATGAGAGAACTTTTGTGCTTGCTTGGGGTGTATACAAAGTTGCTACAAAGCAAATCATTGGCTTTAGAGACACATTATTTGTTATGATGCAGCTGAACTCAAAAATGAGTTTTATGGTTTGGAAATATGTCTGTATATTATCTGTGTGTCTTCCTGGTGATGACAGTCTTGACGGAATACACACAAAAAGCATATTTTTGGGTTTGACCATTATTAGTTTGGTTATAATAAGACTACATGGTAACATTATAAAAAACATGTATGTGTATAAATGTACAGTAATTGTCAACAACCAAAATTCCTGTTGGTGGCCATTACTTTTTAAAAGATAATAATTATCAATTAACAAAGTTGTGATTCTAGTCCAGAATGGCCAAAATATAAATGTATGTAAATGTAGCTATATCATTTTGTTTTTGCATTTCGCTGCAGTAAATATCTGTGCTTATCCATATTAATTATTTTTGACAGAACTGAAACCCTTGTAAGTCAGAAGCCTGCAAACTACCTGTTTCTTTCTTCAGTAATGTCTTGGTGTCACTTTCTTTGACATCTCCATTTTCTTCAGATCTTTGTAGTTTATTTTATGTTTATCTGTATCTAGGTCTTTGATGTCTTGGAGTTTTGATCTTGATTTCTCTACGGGAATCATTAAAGTTTCATCTCCACCTTTCTAATGTCACAGCTGGCTTTGTGCTTGATGTTCTTTCGAAGCTGAGCGGGGGTTTGACTGACACGCTGACAACTGCAGATGGCAGAAGTCTGTCATTAAAGGGATGGTTTGGATTTTTGAAGTATGGTTGTATAAGGTACTTAACCATAGTCGGGGGGTAATTCACTCTTTTGCCATTTGCACATATTAAAATAAGGTAATATGTATTGATTAACTGTAAAATTGTCCCCTACCTATGCAAATTAGTGTAATTGCAAAAACAGCCAGATAAACAAAGATAAATGCTAACAGCCACATGCAGTTTTCTTCATCTTATGAGCGTGTTAAGAGTGTTGGTTGTAACCGCATATTTAAGGGTTATCACACCTAGACTCATTTATTTTGTGATGTAGTGATAGGATGCGATGACAGTTCTTGAAACATCAACACATAAAGCTACTTGTTGCCTCAGCTACTAAAATATGCAACAAATTATTGGATGAAAAATATGGTTGTCTGATAATCTAACAAAAAAATGTCTTTTCCTTACCTTTTCCCTTTCCTCTCCCTCTTTTAATAGCCGTTGGGAAAATAGATGGAAGTGGCTCCCTGGCAACCCCTTCTTACAATACCTCTGTCTCAGGCTGACTCACAACCAGCAACAAATGGCCTCAAGCACATTTATACTTTTCATGATGGACAACTGCAAAAAAAGGTCATTCAACTTAGATGCAAAGCTTGATGGCGGACTTAGCGCTGTAGCATCCTTAAAGAACAGAACCTTAAGGGCCTGTGTCTACATAAAGAAGCTTGGTCTCACACTTTGTCTGAATGAGCTTCACCACAGCGGACGATCTGTGTATCGAAATCATAGTTTAACATCAACTGCAACATTCAGGGTCTGTCCGGAAGTTTCAACCCAAAGTGATCAGAGCAACACTGGGTGCAGCACTTTTTCTTGAGGCCTCATTCGCTCTGTTCTCATTGGAATTAATAGAAAAAGATGTCGCTATGGGGACACGGGCTCTGAAACATGGCAGATAGCGGCTGAAACATATGCGCCATTCAACATCAACTTGCAAATCAGCCCCTCAAGGTATTACCTAGCGACCTACCGGTGGCTTTACGAGTTAATCAATTGGTGGTTGAGTGAATTTGGTGTTACAAAGGGTTGGATCAAATTCACCAAAGTTGCACCATAGCAAAAAAACTAAACAATCAAGCAGTGGCGTAGACAGTTACAAATATGAATGTGGTCTAATTGCCCATATCTCTCAAGAACCATTGAAAAGCTGTATTGCAGACAACAAGCAGTAACGGATATAAGATTGTACCTCGGCCATGCCGTTAAAATGTCTTAATTTTAGCCCTCACATAATTCGAACAGGTAAGCAATATACAATTATAGTCCTGTTCATGAATCAGGAAATAAGCCATAGAGACCAAACCTTTAGTTTGGTGCAAGGCTGTAAAGTCCTGTCTGTTTCTCCAAATTGGTTCCTGCCACTATCTATATCTGGTAAAACACATAAAATACAAACTATCCCTTTAATTTCTCTGTTCTGGTGGTGTTGTAACCTGGCTGACCCTACAAGGTAAAGAGAATTTCCACATTGGACAGACACTTAAAAATGTCACAACAAACTGTATTGAAAACTGGGCTATTCTTCCCCTTTCACATGAAAAAAGAGACCACTCTAAAGAATAATTGGCACTATTTTCCTATCTGGCCTTCGCAGTTTTTTCTCTCTCAGTTTAATTCTCGTCCAGCCTTTTAGATTGTATCCTCTCTTCTAACTGTCCTTCCTTTTATTCCTCTCGTATTCTGTTCTCTTTCTCTTCCTGTCACTTGTCAAAAACCCTTTTTTTCTTCTCACTTGCTTCTGCTCTTTTTCCCTCCCCACTTCTTTTATACCTTGGCCGCATTCCAAACTCCTCTTAGCAATTTTATTTCACCACCCAATCCCCAATTGACCCGATTTTAGCTTCAGTTATTTTATAGGTATAAACCTTTATAGTGATTTAATGGCTAAACGATTCTCTGATTTATTGTTGTGCTCTTCTGTTTTTATGGTATTATATTTTGCCCTAGACTTTACTCTTTCTGTGTCGGTATGTTTATGTTATCCACTTCTCTTTAACCTTTGTTCCATTCTGTCTTTTCCTCCTGGCACATTAGAGTAAAGCTTTGTTTCTGCAAAAGTTTTGACACTGAGTGGTCTGGAAGTTCTCAAAGTCTCACACAGCTCTGCTTTTACTTCCTACAGATTGTGTTGTTGGATGACATTCACTAAACTGCTTGGATTGTGTGTATGTTCCCTAGAAACGTTCACTGTTTATACCTAAAAAAGGGTTTCCAAAGAAACCTGTCAAAGGAACACTGCAACCAAAGGATTTCATGAGTTCCTAATGAAACAGGGGGAGCATCTGTGATTTTAAAAAGTATTCTGAAACTCTTTATGTCAGGCTGCTTTCAGGATTTGGGGTCAATAGGACCATTGAGTGTTGGGATAGTATGTTTTTATGACCTAAATTCAATCTTAAATCTGATTGGTGGTAAGGTTTCTGAAAAAATAAAAAAATACGCCATTGGTCATTTGTACAAACAATCCCAATAACCAAGGTTAATGGATTTCTGACAACCTGTGATTGTCCAAATATTGACTTAAGTCAATCAGAAGAAGCAAGCTGATGAGAAGAAGATGCAGAGATTTTACAAAAGAAGTAAACTTATCTTCACCAATTTATTTGTAGACAACCATTAAGAAGCCTCAAGTTTGACACTGTTGGGCGTTATTTTATTTTATTTTGCCAGATTGGGTGGGTGTAAGTGAAGGGATACTCATTGTTACAATTATGTTGCCACATTCACCGACTGCTACTTGGACACAAGATCAAATATGTAAGAATATTAGGATTAAATTAGATGGTCTAAGGTTAGAAATATGAGACAGACAAAAAATATATAAAATGAGATCAAACAAAACAAAACAATCAAATAAATTGCCTGGTCCACATGGTGGCTGCATATACAGAATCTATGGCAGGCTTTTGCAAGGCATTAAAAAAAAAACACTGTTGCCACTTCATATCAAATGTTCCATTTGTGCCCCTAAAGGGGAAACTTGGCAGAGAAAGATTTAGTAGGTGGTCTCATGAAACAGTCAATTCTACACCTCCTATAGAGACTCATCCTATCTCTTACCAACATAAGTCACATTCTTTCAAAGAAAAAGCTTGTAAATGATCAAATAGAGCAGCAATAGTCCTCAACAAATACAATATTTCCTGCTGTTTCAGTGACATTTTGTTACTTTAATTAAAGATCTTAAGGAGAGCTAAAGAAAGCATTGAGATTGACAATTTGTGTTGGAATTGTATTAAAATATCAGTTATTTGTAAGGCTTCTTTGAATGAATTTGACATGGCTTTTTTTGTCTGAACCAGGGTAAATCTTTATCTATCTGCTGTTTTCACCCCGTTCACTCATTCCTTCTTTTCAGCCATCCGTCTTATTTTAATTAATGTATAAGCCAGTCAGTTCAGAGCTGTCAGAGTGTGTGTTTGCTCTCATCAAGTTTCCTCTCCCGTGCTCCAGTTTCCCTGCGAGGCCTTACAGTAGGGACAAGGAGCCCCATCAATATTTAAAACACATTCTAATTAAGCCCCGGCTGCACCCTTGGCGCCTGAGATGAGCGGAGTGGTGAAACTAAAGGCGCCCCTCACCCTCCACTGCCTCCATGTCCCTATTGACTTTTCATCAACCTGAAATCAACAACAACAACAAATTGCGGCTCACTCGCCACATCTGCGGTGGGGGCCACACTGCACAGTGCCTAATCTAATGAAGGGTTAAAAATGAATGGGCTTCATTATCCTCCTGTATGCTGCTGCTGTGTTGATGGATCACTGATGTATGTAGGGTTAGTTGGCCTCAGACAAAGAGGGCTAGACATTGTCTATGTATGTTGTGGGTGTGTGTATGTGTGTTTTGGCTCCCCTGTGATCATGTTTCAGTGCTGACGATGAGGAAAATGTTTCGCCCCCGTTTGATTGAAGTGACCCAAAGAGACAGGCTAATAGAGTGTAGACAGTGAGTCTGAATGTGTGTGTGTGTGTGTGTGTGTGTGTGTGTGTGTGTGTGTGTGTGTGTGTGTGTGTGTGTGTGTGTGTGTGTGTGTGTGTGTGTGTGTGTGTGTGTGTGCGTGTGTTGGCAGATCTGATTTGAGTTGACTGAGAGAGAGAGATGATGGAGATTGTTTACTGAAATACCTGTCTGTGTGTGTGTGTGTGTGTGTGTGTGTGTGTGTGTGTGTGTGTGTGTGTGTGTGTGTGTGTGTGTGTGTGTGTGTGTGTGTGTGTGTGTGTGTGTGTGTGTACGTGAATGCGAGTGTGTGTGTGTTTGGGAAATCCACGTACAGTAGGAGAGAATTCGGAACTAGATGATTAAGAACTTAGTCTGAGTTATCTCAAATACTCAGGTGGGGCTTGCTCACATGTTGCAAATAAACATTTGATTGAATAGAAGTCTGGGAGAAAACTACTTCTAACTTAATATATTATCTTAATGAACATTTTAGTTTATGGTCTGAAATGCTAGTTTAAAGTCCTTTTTGAGTAAAATAGACAATACAATACTAAATTAAATACACAGTATCGGGCGACCCACTGGTTGCAAAAAGCAGTTTGGTTGTGTAGAAGACCATGAGAGGGTTAGCCTACTTATTGCTAAATGTATCACATAAATAAACATTTTCCCAATTAGTTTGTGGTCTAAATCGTTAATTTCAAGTCTTTTTTTATACAGCATGATGTTATTTTTGGTCCCATTTAGAGTAAAATGGATAATAACAGGGTATGCTTTAGGGCGGGGCTAGTGATTGACAAATTGCTTTTACCGTCAAATAATAAAGAAGCACACTGTCTTAGTCTCAGAACTTTAACTCTGAACAGCATCTTCAGTACCGGAAACTTAATCGTAACATTGGTTGCCTATATACTGTATAAATATATAGCAGATCTGTTTGCCAAATACAACCACGCAGGATCCTGAAATCTGCAGAGACCTGTCAGTTAGTCATGCCCAGAGTTCAATCCAAATATAGTGGAACAGCTTGCAGCCATTACGCTGCCCACTGCTACTAATCAGCTGCCATTGGAAGTAAGCTATGACCCAAGATGATGACAGTTTTCTTTTTCAAAAGCTTTTTGAGTATATTTTTCCTTAGGTTTGTTTTAACTTGTCAGTGTAGCATGTTTAATGCCTTGTCTGTATGATAAGGTACTAGTTTAACAGATTTGCTTACCTTTCCTTCAAAGCTGTACACCACAAACCGACATGTTGACTACGTTCACTTCTTATCAGGCTTTGGGAGTAAGGGATTACATGTAATGGGATTATAAAAAATCAGTATAAAAGAAAGTAACTGTATTCCCTAAAAAGGTGTTAACACATTACTGTTAAGATCGATAAAATACAAAAGAAATGGACACACATTACAACTCTTGACCATTCTCAGAACAAGTAAGAAAACTCTCTGGTGAAACCACAGATAATGTTGTAGTTCATCATCATTGTTTGCCTTCCTTTATTGCCCAGCGGAAAAAGTGGAAACAACTTTACAGTTCAGCTGTTCATAATCTAATTTAAAGAAGCATATACAGGTACAGTATTATTTTGTGAATGTACTTTGAATAGGTGGGTGTACAGCTTGAATTATTCTCTATTGTTTTAATCAAGGCTACTATCATTCTTGTTGTTTTTAAATGCAGTATGTGCACATCTTATTTGTTGAACAAAAATACTGTGTATGCTTGACATGCATGTTAATTTATCTTATATTTATCTACATAATATATAGAATAAGGTATTTATTACAAAATGATCATAAATGAAACAGGTTGGATCACTATTATATTGTGATATGTAGAAAAGGCAACCGATTACATTTTGTTTACAGGTAATAAGTAATTGTAACGGAACAAAATCCAAGCAAGTACGTTTAGGGTGTGCAGGATGGATTTTTGGATTGTTGTGTTATTCTAGTTGTGTTTTTCTGCTGTGCACACACACACACACACACACACACACACACACACACACACACACACACACACACACACACACACACACACACACACACACACACACACACACACACACACACACACACACACACACACACACACACACACACACTCCTTGGACCAGTGTCATTTCATCAGCTTTGTTGAACACCAAACAATGATGGATTACTTGAACAAAAAAAAAGCTGTCAACACGTCACTTAGAAATGCATTGTTTTTCAACAGCTCAGACATGTGTTATACTTAAATAAAGCAGCTTAGAAAATCAATTTTGTTCAGAACACCGAGCCCATCTTAAAGTATGAAGGGAAAAAACATCATATTTCTTAAAACATTGTCCCGTTGGTTGGTTTAGAACTCTGCAGAACACTGAAAAGCTCAGATTCTACCCTGGCGTGTTCGCAAAACAACATAAAGGCTCGGCGACAAAGTAGTTCTAAATCCTGTCATGGTGGGGTTAAAACACATGAGATAAGATTAAGACTGTTGGGCTAAAAGTAATTAAATAAAGTTCAAGATTCAATGTTCTCTGTGTTTAATGTTTTTCATGGAATGAAGTGTAACCAGTTTATTTTTTTTTTCATTATTGGTATTGTTTTTTGAAATGCTCCCATATTTTAAGGTTTTTTGGTATATATACTGTATATACTTTTTTTTGGATAGATGCCTCCTTGGTTGGAGTCCTTGTTTACTTTGTACATAATGACATCACTCTGTAGCACTAGGGCTTCTATTGGCTCGCGCTCCAAAACATTGCAAGTGATAGCCTAAGCCATTGACCATTCACAACTAATCAGATGAGACTGGGCTCTGGTTTCAGACAGAGGGTGAAAAGAGGTGCTGCAGCACAGGCAGTATGAGAAACATAAAGAGCTTTTTGAACATTAAAGCATGGAGACATGTCCCAGTAGAGACACGATATACTAATATGAAGCTGCAAATTAGCATAAATACTCCTCCTTTAAGGTAAATAACAGTACATATGCTAGCCAGATCATAATGTTAAAGATACAGATGGTCACTTTCATTTAATCATCTGAGGAGCGATGACTCAAATGTCACTTTCTATGGAAGTCAGCAAAGCAGTCTCTGCTGTTGTAATATATGCAAAGTTGTCTCTGAATCTACATAGTTTAAGTTCTCATTTTGTCACTTTTAATCACTGCATATAAAGCATGCTTAAGTATTTGCATAACTACTGATTTAATTTGTGTTTATTCACAACTAATCCTACAAATCATTGCTTATTTCCTAAGAATGTAAAGTATGTATTTCTCTTCTACACGTATAAAGTACCATTGATGCACTTTTTTTATGTTAACCCTCTTTCTTTTCTCTCTTCACATTTCCTTTAGCTTCCTTTCTGTTTGCCAAACTTCCCCCTACTGTTCCTTTAACCCACTCTTTTCATCACTCTCACTCTGTCGGATAAAGAATTAACGTCAAATATTTTCACCGTCTTGCTAGTTGCTGTTGTTTTGATCCCACCTATTGCGTTATATATGGTACATTGTTGTGCGCCGGTGTGTGTGTGTGTGTGTGTGTGTGTGTGTGTGTGTGTGTGTGTGTGTGTGTGTGTGTGTGTGTGTGTGTGTGTGTGTGTGTGTGTGTGTGTGTGTGTGTGTGTGTGTGTGTGAGCAAGACTGTGATCTAGACCTCGCTGTGTTAAGTTAAAAAGACCCCATTTCAAAGCTTTGGCAGTTAACAAGATGTATGGGAGTTCACACTGAGGGAAGTTTCTTGAAAGGCGTTTATTTCCACCTCATTACACACACATTTTCATATATCGTCCCCCCCACTCACACACACACACACACACACACACACACACACACACACACACACACACACACACACACACACACACACACACACACACACACACACACACACACACACACACACACACACACACACACAAACACACACACACACAAACACTAATAAGGGTCTGACTAAAGTACTGATGTTCTTGAAAGAGGTATGCTCCGCAATTTGAACCCATGACATCCGTCAACCGATGCAGCGACGATTGTGTGACACGTGCAGAGATGAAGGAGTGTGTTTGTGCAGGCTTGGGGAGTAACTGAGTACATCTAACGGGATTATGTAATCAGGTGACTAAAAAAAGGAAAGTTTATTCCTTTACATTGACATAAAAAGAGACATAATTATAATACTGTTACATAATCAATAAAAGATGGGGATTACTTGCAGTACTACAATGTTACAATACATTTAATAAAGATCAATATATTATAGGTAGACGTACTCCCTGAAATGTCATTAAATTTTACTTAGCTGACGCTTGTATCCAAAAAGATTGGATATCATTGCAATAAACGATAAAGATTTTATCTCGGAAGAAAAACGCTGATACATTAGCTTCACAATAAGCCAAACCACTGGAGGACAGGTGTTCCATTTGTTCCAAATCGGCTAAACTCCTCAAGTGTTCAATTGATTTTCTTTTTTTTTGTAGTTGAAAGGACAAGGTACAAGAGCTCGTTCCACCATTTTGGAGCCAGGGTAGCAAACAGTCATGTTTTCGTTGTTGGTTACCTGGGTCCAACTCGCAGTTACGGTGTGGCAAGCCGATTGGCTGAGAGCGAAGTGGTGAGTGTACGATTTGGCCAGGTCTTAGATGTACAAAGGAATGGATCCGCTCATAGCACATTAGTCCAGTACTGGATTCTAGTAGCCAGTGAAGGGTAGTAGTAAAGGCATGGGATGACAAGAGCCTGGACCAGGACCTGTTTTGCCTTCTGGGTCGGTACTGGCTGATCCTTCTGATGTTGTAGAGAGTGTATCTGCAGGTGCAGGTTTTATTGTTCAGCTTATAATGTTTCTTTATTTTAGATATTTATATATTTGCATGCAATAGGAGGATACTTGGTTAATTTAATAATACTATTTAGATAACAGTTTGCTTTTAATTCAAGTATTAATCTAAAACAGCTGTTGTAAACCATATTATTTTGTAGGCCTATGTTTTATGATGAGGACATTATTTGTAATACTAAATATCTTGGTTTCTTCTTTTATAAGGTTACATTTTTCTGTTGTCTTACATAAAACACCTGACCTTCCATCCTATTAATATTCCTTTCCCATGTGTTTTATTTCGGATTGCATTTGATATTGAGGTAATCTAAAAGTAATGAAGAACATCAGTAATCAGGTTAAATTATCTTTATATTTTAATATTGATACATTTTTCTACAAGTAATTGTAGCAGTACAGCTTAAAAGTAACCCTCCCAACCCTGTGTGTGTGTGTCTGTGTGTGTGTGTGTGTGTGTGTGTGTGTGTGTGTGTGTGTGTGTGTGCTTTGTACTTAAGTGTACCTGCATCGCTTAACCCTGTGAATCATATGTGAGGGTGGCCCGCTCTGAGGATAAGTGTGCGTATGAGCTAAGATGCAATTAGTCTTCGAGCATCCCACTCGTCGATTCTCATCTCAATTAGTCTCCATTTGATTACTCACACACTTATTATTCATATCCATACACAAGCGTATCACATGTACAAGCGCTTACGGTCTTCGTTTCTCTGAGTGACGTCTGCACTGTAGAACTGCGGAGAGTCAAGGGGAATATCCGCTTATTTGCTGGAAACAGGGCTGCCTGAGACAACAGCCAATGAAGGAACATGAGTTCCTGTGTAAAATAAATGTGCAGCCGAGTCCGACTGCCTTCACACAACAACTAATTGATTCATTGAGATAAGCTCCTTCGCCTGTGGCAGGATGTTTCAGATCATCGAGTGCTGTCGGTGCCCTGTGATTTACTTAAGAGAGTACTCTCTTTTTATTTTGCAACCGTTTCGAGTAAAACATGGTTGTGCCAATGTTTTTATTGCTAAATTAAAGTATTTAGGTTGGTTCCAATGGATTCCTTATTAGAAATATCCTCTTTAAAACATGATCCACACAGAATATAGTTCAAACTCTCAACTTGTCGGATTTTCCAATAATGTATTCCTATATTTTTTGTCAAAAACTTGTGTTGTGGTCACTTTTGGGTTTTGGTTGATTATTAAAAGTGTATGAAACTTTTATTGCCATATTCAGAGGATAAATACACTTTTGTAAGATGGTAAAGACAGGCTGACAAATTCGGCGAACACTGTCTCGTCTCTTCTGATCAAAGGCGATCCCTCTGCCTCCCTACATCTCGCTGAAATTATAATTGGGAGGCTGATCATCAGGGTCACTGGGTTCCAGTCTAATTACAAATTAAAACAAAGTTTTGGCTTTCAGAAAATTAAAATAACGAAGCAAAAATCAGGAGATAAACAATACGGCGTTGAAGCCTATACAGATACGGCGACGAGCGCCGAACAGAGCAACGTAACGGAAGAGGCATTACAACAGGCGCATACTGAGCACAAACGCTCACCAACTTCCTTTCACTGACTTTTCCTCATCCTAGTAGAAAGAACAGCCTCTTCCCTCGATGCTACTAGCTTCCAGTTAATGGACCCCCTGAAAAGTCAACTGTTGAACTTTATGAGAGAACCAGCCTGCTAAGAAACTTTAAATACAAACAAGAAATAATCCAAAGGTCGAGCCCCCTCTTAACACAACTTTTGCTTAAAAATTGTCCTCGAACTTTGAAGGCCCTTTTCTCATAATTGTGTCTTCTTACCAGTCATCATAATAAGTGAAATATTTTGCTGAATATTTTAAGAACAAACCAATAACAACCCTTGCTTTTTGTCGAGGGAGCCCTTTCTCTTCCTGAGTGGCCTACAACAATATATCCTCACTGCACCAGCCTGTATCTGTCTTATGAAGCAAGTCAAAACCCTGCCAATGCCAATCATCACGTTTCATGTAATCTAACATCCCTGATATATTAGAGATGGGTTAGAAGGGAACATATTTGATGGGTTCACATTACAGGAGGTGGTGGAGAATAACTATAATATTCACTCTGCTACTCTATAATTTAACCCATTTGTCCAGCTGGCATTGTAACCATGGTGGAATTACAAGATGTGGTCTGTATTAGACTTGATCATTCAGCAGGACAAAGCAAGGCCAAGGTACTGCATGAGGTGAATTTGAGTCAACTATTTTACTTATTTTGAGAGTCTGAACTCAGTTATATCCGAACACAGATGCATGATTCATTGTTATCATTCAGTGTGATTTCAAGCTCTCGGGTATTATCTCCGTTTTCCAATGCCAATACACATCCACAAATATGGCTTCAGAACTTGCTAGAAAATCAGTTATTTGATTTGTTTTCTAACGTTTCAGAGTTTTATGAAAATGGTTGTTGGTTCATCCACGGTTACACACGAATAGGAAGGATGGCACTCTAGAAAGGATTTAAATCACAGTGAGTTTACGCAAAATCAGAAGGTAATTAAGGCTGTAAACATTACTGGGGATAGTGTGGAATAATACCCACATGTGCAGTTATAATATCAGAACAGAACAAATCAAGATCAATAACCCCACCTCCCCTGAAGACATATATCTGATATTGAGAGGTGCAAGAATGAGTCCTAAACCCTGGGATGAGTTAATATTTCAGCAGTTACGGGCTCCCTGGTCTCAAAATCTGTGATTTTGGTTAGAGTCCCAACACAAGGTCTGTGGGCAAAAACATACAAGTTTTCAATGTTTTGTTCTTCAACATTAATTACGTAGTAAACACCCCACTAGTACTTTTGTATAGCTTGAAATTGACTTAAAAAGATCAAAATGGGGATACTAAATGCCTTCACGCCAACCATTAGCCACCTTTACCTTATTGGTGGTAAAGTGAAGTTTGTTATTATGCAATGCATTAGCTAAAAACATGTTAATATGTGGAGATTATCTACAGATTATCTATCTGAAAAAAAAAGAAATCCCCATTTAATTTTCTGCTATGTTCCAAACGCAATGGAAAAATCCAATTGCTTTGAGATGCCCTTGCAAAAAGTATGTCATTATTGCACCACCCATTGGACTTTAGATTCAACATTTGCCTAGTGATTAACATGTCACAATACACGTGGCTTGAAGCAGTTTAAAACTTGTGTCCTTTATCTTATTAACACCACTGTGGAGACAGTTCAACAAACAATCAGACAGCAATGGTTGACATTATGCTGGGGGGGGGCAGAAAATTCCACTTCCACTCCAAATGAATATCCCCAGGCCCGGCCCTGACCATTGTTCTGCCCTAGGCATGAGTTTAGCTGGCTGCTTCACTGGCAAAATCATCCCATTAAACATTAGGTTTCTCAATCGAGATGAGCTAATTGGCTTTTCTACTTCTTTTATTCTCATAGAAATACTTAGATGGAAACAAACTTCACTGCCATTTAAACACTCTCACAAAGTGAAATGAAGAACTTCCTCAGTGTACTCACTTACCGTGTGAACAGGCAGCAACGATTGGCTTTTCATTACGGATTTTTGTTGCTCAATTTGCTAACGCCTGCTCCCAAGGCTCCTCTCAGAATTGCATTTGGGATGAAGACTTGCTGCTGCAGCTTTCTCTCTACTCCATTTTTAATAACCAACATAAAGTCCGCTTGAGTAGGTGGTATGGCATTTTTGCTTTGAAATCAACAAAGCGTCCTGACAGATGTTTTTTTTTTATGGGCCCGAATGGGAGATAATAGCACAGTCTACTTGCCCACATCATTAACACTCAATTATTATTTTTTATGAAGTACACTCAACCACTTAAATGCCAGCACAGGTGATGCCAATAACGCAACAAAAGACACTCATTTAATCATTGCAAATTGTTGTTACTTACTTACAGTGAATGGAACACGCTCCTCTCAGTTTGGAGATGTGGTGGGTTATTAAAAAAGTGTTTTTTATCTGACAATGGTAAGCGATCGCTCCCTTGTGCGTATGTCTTTCTGATCCCAGGTACTTTTATGTTGTATCTTTTAACAAATGCACGCCCCTGAGCCTGTTTTTTTAACAGTTTTATAAGGCATATCATATGCACAACAATTACTGTACAACAAAGCAGCCGTCGGCAATGATAAACTTAAATGTCAGGCTCCCTTCAACAGGGGTCATTAAATATGAAAAAGTAGTACTAAAAGCAAAATGAGATTTTAGGACACAAACAATTTAAATGTATGGCTTAATAATAAACATGAATTTAATAGAAATAAATACATTCATTTGTGTAAGTAAGAGAGTGATTGCCAATGAATAAACCAAATGTGACATTTAATAAATGGATAAGCAACATTTGAAGTAATGAAATAATGTACACTGATGCTTAAACAGGTTGTAAAAAAGTAAGTATAGAAAGTGTAAGTGTATAAAGGTATATACAGCTTGTAAGCCTGAACAATATTTGGTTTTAATAATGTTAGTGCACAAGTCATTAAAGCTGTATGTGAACATGATCATGATGAACAACTTGATTCCGTGACTCAAAGCTTTATTTTATTTTGTATTGTATTGGTAATTCTTGTTGTCGGTTTCCATAATTGCTACCATCTTGTTTTGTTTTGAACTTCCCGTAGGAAGAATATGAAAGTCTTTCTGTTCTTGTTCAAAAGGTCTGTTTTCGCTGCCGACTTTTTTCTTTCTAGGGCATGCAATGTTACTTTTCTCTCACTTATTCGTTGTTTTTCTGTGTGTATTTGAATGATCAATGCTAATCAGAGCGCAGATTAGATTATGTAGCATCCATGACATGATCTACAATGCAGGCATTAGGTCTATGGGCCTCTTGCTGTAATGCCCCTTCAAAATGTCATGATGGTCAATCATTAATTTGTTATAGGTCCAAACTGACTTTCCTCCAGTTTTGATTCATGTTATATATAAATTGAGTGGTTATATGGGTTCCTTAGCTCCCCTGAATCCTTTTAGAACATGTGTTAGACTGTGCATTACTGTTTCTATTGTTGTAGCTGTATGTTGTGATCTAACCCTGTAGCACAAAGCACACTCATTGATGTATAAAGGTGGAGTGACCGTGGAATAGTAAAATATTATATTGATCAGGAGCTCAAGAGTTTAAAAGTCACAATTGCTTACTATGAATATCAATTGTTTCATTTTAAAATGTGTGAAATTAGCTTTGAGACAGCTGTTGTAAAGTATGAACACTGCAAATGTTGCAGATCCCTTCTGTTACATGACGTGTATGCACTTAAACTACATTGTTATGTTATAAAAAAAACATAATCTTTAAGTTTCTTACCTTTGTTGCGAACCATAATGTTGTTTACTAAGACCGTGAAAACAACTCTCCATTGGCGTTGGATAGACTCCAGTCTTCTAGGTTAATCCTCTCTTGAAGCTTCTTTCCTACCTGCTCTTAAAGATAACAAAAACTATATTGGTCTTTATACCACGTCACAGGAGTAGTAAGACAAATGGATGCTGTTAAAGGCCATTTTCTGGGCTGATAAAGCAGTTGTCATCCCCAGAATTGTCTTCAATCACCACTAGTCGTATTTTATAACTAAAAACATTCAATGTTAACGATATTCCCATCAGCCTTTACTGCACTACATGTTTATAGCCTATTTGCAGATCCTAATTAGCACTTCCTTACATGGTGATTACTTCAAACATTAGCTCTTACATTAGCATGTTGCTCAAAGCATGATATTACAAGTACAGTCAAACGGCTAGCTGTAAGCATGGCTGTAGGTACTTTATTGACAGCACTACAACATATAAAGTGATATCCAAAGACAGAAGGAAAAGGGTTAAGAATAAAAGAGGACAGTAGAGAAGAACAGAAGAGAGAGCCAGAAGGATTACAACTGTATCCCTCCAATGGTGCGATGACTGAGCCCAAAGTCAAAACTTTAATTTAACCGTTCCACTGAGAAACAGCTGTGTTTAGAACACTTCTCGATGAAAAGCCACTGCCTCGCAGAAATCTCCCTGCAGTGTCCATATTGGGTAATTGTCCAATTAACAGCCAACTAATGTCATCTCCCATTTCCCCTCTCTCTTTCTCTCTCAATATTAGGTGCTATTATGCATTCCTCCAAGGTAAAAACCACTCTCTGCCAAGCTAATTGAAATGTGAGGACTTGCAGTAAAAGGGGAAAAGCATTCAATCGTATTCAAGACGTATTAATTATTGTTATTGCCTTGAAAGACAGCAGAAAAGACAGGTTCCATTAAAAATTCAGAGGTACATGTGCACTTGGGTAATGGCTACAGACAGAGCTGTCCGAATTCTTTTCAGTACAGCCACTGTTGAGCCCTCACGACAAAGAAGTGTGTGGATACTAAAAGAAGGAAGAACAGCTTGTGAGACACACTGAGATCTGCTTGAGTGACAAGAAAGTGTCGCACCAATCTCCATGTTCATAACCAAGTGACAGCACATGGACACACACCAAGAGACAATCACAAACACGACCGAAATAGATACCTCATAGAGTTCAGGGACAAGAAAAAAGTTCTGATTTCACCCTGTGGAAGACCTCAGGTATATTGGCATGATATCAACTGTTTAATTACTTTAGGGATATGGATTTTAAAACTGTGATAGAATTAGCACTAAACTGTTTATCTCAACGTTTTATATGGCCAACCATGCTGCCAGACAAAAAAAAAAAAGTGAGTATGATTGATCAAAGAGATGCTCCACTGAACCTTTCAGAAAGTCTTAGAGCCGTGATACTCCTGAATGACAGACAAAACTTTCCACTTTAAGTTCTTCTTTTAGGTCTTTTATATTTTTCTTTTATTAGAGTGAAGGATCTGTAGGAATAAATGGAATATACTTTTCTTAACTATGTTGTCATTAGTCACTTTGAACTGAGAATCAGTGGAGCAGGGGTATTTTACAGGTCCAGATACAGCAATGTTCCTCCAAAACAATTCAGGAACATCACAATGTCTAAATTTTGATGTGATTTTGTTTCCAATATACAGCCTCGGAAAAAATTAAGAGACCACTCCAATTTTTTCTTAAATGTGTATCTCTACATGTATGGCAGCCAATCCAGTGTCTGTTGATTTCCAACACAGAGAAAACATGTCAGTAGCTTATAGAATATAATAGAAACAACAACAAAAAAAAATCATTTAACTCAAAAGACGTACCTATAAAAAATAAAACAAGAGAAACTGATAATGCTGAAGTGGTCTCTTATTGTTTTCCGGGTCTGTATATTCACCCTATTCTCCATGGTTACAAGGGCGGAGCCATCTTGTTTATTTTGTGCTAGTACTTCCGGTGGAACAGCTGAGGCGTTCGCTAACATTAAAAGCAAGGGCAAAAAGAAGTCAGGTAAAATGACGAGTATAATTTGTGCAGTCCGTGGTTGCCATAACAATTGGAGAAAAAGAAGATTGTCTCTTCAGCAAGAGTGTTTTACTCACGGGAAGAAGCGAATTGAATGCTGTGGGCCATCGTTTCATCTATATCCGCCTCCTAGCGTTGAGGAAGACCGGCGTCTTTGGCTGAGGGCACTTCACTTAAAAAAAACTCCAAAAAGACCCTATGTCTGTTCGTTTCATTTTGTGGATGGTAGACCTACTACCCAACACCCGTATCCCGAGAAATGGCTTGGGTATGAAGCTCCGGTGCGACGTCCGCGACGACAGCTTGTTAGGCAATCAGGTAAGTTCTCAGAACATAGGCTACTTTGCCATAACGCGAGTTAGTAGCTGTGGTAACATTCTGTTAGCGACTGCTTGTCAACACAGTTTTAAACGATTGTAGTTTAGGAGTAAATGTTTTCAAAATAGTGTTAACCTTAGTTAAGCCATGACAACACGGATACATCTTAGTTTTAACTGAGTCATTATTTTCATAGAGGCATCAACCAGCAATGCTGCTGAGGCTGAGCCTGAGCTCGAGCCGGAGGGTGATGGACATCGCGACATCGGAACGCAGTGGGAGGATCAATGCATGACCGATCACAACTATGCTGCAAGACCTTTACTTCACCAACCTCTGCTGTGTGACCAGGCAACCCAGTGCTCAGCGAGCACTGCAAAATATCAAGAGCTTGTGCGAAATGACAACCTGAGCCTACTTTACACTGGGTTGCATCTGGATGCTTTCACCTCTTTGGCTGATGACCTAACCCGTGATTTCTCTAACAGCTCTCATATTCATCCGTGGGATCAGGTCTTAATGACTCTCATGAAGCTTCGTCTGAACCTACTTCAACAAGACATCGCAGAGAGGTTTCAGGTGTCACAGCCCTTTATCAGCAAGGTAATTTCTTTCTGGTTAGAGGTCATGGAGGAGAGGATACGGCTTTACATCCCTTGGCTACCCAGGGAGACTATTAGGGCAACAATGCCACAGTAAAGGTTAGGTTACACTAGCTAACCGGAACTAGCTGACCGGAAGATCATACACAAAGCGGAAGAAAAAAGCCGTTAAAAATGGGCGGGGCGTAATAGGGTGAATAGATGCAGTGATAGCGTATTTCTAGGCCAACGATTAAGTAAGCATCGCAAGGCTCCCTCAACAAAAAGCAAAGGGATTTCTCTAATGGATTGGAGAAACAAGCTTTGGGGATACTACTTTTATGACACAAAACTTTTTATAATCTCAAAATATTATCACCGCTTTGTGATTTGAAGCGTCAATGCAATCAGCAGGGAAAAAAAGCTAACGTTACGCTATAAACAAACTACATAACTTCAATCACTTGTTAAAAACTGCCACTTTATAACATGAAAGCTTTGAACATTCACAAATTAAGTATTTACTGACGTTGTTGTTCTAGAACACATTTTGAAAATCTCGTAAGCTTGTGTTAACCACAGACTTTATTTCAGGGTTCTAATCACGAACACGCTGACTTTGAGAATCTTTTCCCGGAGTATAGGATGCATTACTGCACCACGCTATTAAGACTTTTGACTAAAAAAAAAATCGGACTTTTGGAAAATTGTGCATCTTCGTGACTCATTTCAGAAAAAGGTCAAAAAGGCATCTTTTGTTTAGGAGTTGTTTTTCCATTGAGAGTGAAACCCTAAAGTCTAAAGAAACTGCCGGTACATTCTTTCTTTCTTGTCATTTTACCCAATTTCCTGCTCTCTCGTTCTGTCCGCCTCACAGAGGCTGACACACAAAGTCATTCATGCAAAGTGTTATTCAGTCATCCTGAGGGCAAGAAACCTTCCTCACTATTAAAGAGACACAAAGGTACTGAGATATGGGGGAGTTTAGGGGTAAGGGGAATACTGGTGTGTGTGTGTGTGTGTGTGTGTGTGTGTGTGTGTGTTGTGTTGTGTGTGTGTGTGTGTGTGTGTGTGTGTGTGTGTGTGTGTGTGTGTGTGTGTGTGTGTGTGTGTGTGTGTGTGTCTGTGTGTGTGTGTGTGTGTGTGTGTGTGTGTGTGTGTGTCAGTAGCCCATTCAGCCATTGAAACAAAGGAAGCATATATGTGTAGGAGAAATAGTGAGTGGGAGAGATGGAGAAATGTCGTCTCCCCTGGAAGCACCATTCCCCAGACCATGCACATGCTCTAATCACAAGCCTGGAACTGCACAGGATCCACAGGGGTTATTGAATCACAAAGATGATAAACTGTTCTGATTCATTTAGAATAGAAGAAAGAGCTGTTGCTTAGTCTGCTAAGCCCACCTGCAGCAACATCCTCTTATACATAAAGTTTGTAGGTTATGTCAGGTTAGCTTATAATTATCTGCGATATGCCATTATAAAGACTGGCATATAATCTACTTGTGTGGCTAAAATGGCACTAAAAGCTTCTTAACAGAATATGATGGAGGACTTGAAGGCAATGACACAGTGTTATAAACTTTCTCGTGTAAAGTACACAATTACCAAATTACGTTCCCATACGATTAATCTGTGTTCCTAGTTTTCGCTTTGAGTGAAACCATTTTTCCGTGATAATGGTCACAGTTTGGAAAATGTACATGTTTGCAAAACTGTAAACTGAATAAAGACAAAACGAAAACCAAACACAACTATTTAGATTGGTTTCGAAAAATGTTCATGGTGTGTCTTTGACTAAATAAATGTTTTCCTTTACTAAGCTAACGTACGTGACTTAAAAAAACTGATGATTCCGGCTGGGATGAGAAGTCCAGTTTCCTTGGTGTTTGTGAATTGCAAACATCCAACTACAGTCCTCCAAGCCGAAATACAACCCCTCCCATACGCATTTCCAAATACAGTGTTTTATTGGATTGGAACTTAATTTTTCGGTGGGCAGGTTAAGCTTCATGGTTTTTATCACCAACATATTGAATCAAAACGAGAGCAGCAACGAGAAAACATGTAGTTATTCATATCTTTGGGCGGCAGTGGCTCAGTCAGTAGGGACTTGGTCTTGGGACCGAAGAAAAATGGAGTGAGCTGGTAGCTCGAGAGGTGCCAGTTCTCCTCCTAGGCCACTGCCGAGGTGCCCTTGAGCAAGGCACCTAACCTCTATCTGCTCCCTTGGCGCCGGGTACCTGGCTGCCTCTCTGCGCTGCCACCTCTCTCTGCATGTGGTTGTGTGTGCATGTATTTCCTCTGTGTGATTAATGTGTGTCAACACAACAGAGTAGAGAAAGCAATTTCCCTGTAAGGGATTAATAAAGTATGTCTTCTTCTTCTTCTTCTTCTTCTTCTTCTTCTTCTTCTTCTTCTTTACCACATACATTTTATCTTGTGTCCTTGGGTAGGGAACCACAGAGCTGGAAACCAATTAGTTAGAAGTCACTCAAAATATTGCCATTCCGAGTTAACATAAGGTACATTTATTAGATTTCCCTCTAAATGTGACTTCATTGTAAGTGTGTTCTTAATGAAGGGTGTAGGGTTGAACCTTTATGGAGTTGTGGTGCTTTCAGTCTTTTATTAACTGTAACATTTCTAGCTTTGCTGTCAGGGATTGAACGTTAATGCCCCACACTCTTATAACACAGAACTATCTCAGAGGCTTTTGGATTTCTTAAGTTCAAGTTTGATTCGTCATCACTTCTGTGTTCTTCCTCATTGGAGCAACAGAACAATTGTGATGAATGCACTGTGAAACGCACACCTGGAGTTAAGGTTAGGTCCCCGACTAGACACATTAGTGTACATGATGGTGCATTGATTTCCAATTGTCACGAGGGTTAGCAGGGGCTTATCTAGTCCTTCCTTGATGAACTCTAAGCCAACTCAGCTTGTACCTCGTGAAGCCATAAACACAAGTAATATATTTTTTAGCAAGGCATTGTCAGTGTAAGCCCCAATGTCAAGAGCAAAAATGTAAAGTATCATAGTTATTAACATGCAGGAATGCAAAACTATTGTTCCATTTCGTCATGATTTTTTTATGCATTTGATTGTGCCGAATGATACAAAAAGATAGTTCACATCCAGATCTACAGCATAATCTCATCAGCACCAGTGTCTCTGTATTAATGGGATTTATTTTTCTTATGTCTTACCACCCTCTTAAATCATGTCACAATGTGGTTTATTAACCTTAGACTATTTACCTTTATAACCTTTTAAAAAGTATGTGTTTAGTCAAAATGAAGTCCCTGCCTGAGCCTGAGATTGGAATCCACATTCAGTTTATTTTTCGTTATTTCTGACTCCTCTTCATTTTACTGTTGCCTACTTGAATGAAAACTGCATCATTCACATCATCTCAAGGTGAAAATACTAAGTTATTGTGGATGAATAAAGGAATACCGAGAAATTCAATTACCATGTTAATATAAAATATACCAAAGAAAAAAAGCAACAAACCAAACTGATCTCAGGACCTCATGCTAACATTACCATGGTTACAGCTGCTGGAAGTTGTTGCAAAAAGCTGGTTGACAAGAGTCCACTGAAAGGTGTTTTTCATTTTGAAAGGGTTTGCTCGGACAAAAACTTTTTTTCACGTGTGTTCCTTTCACGTCTCGCATTGGCCTCACAATATCATGTGATAGCACCCCATGGGCACGCATCGGTTAGTCTCACATTTTATGCTAGGGCTAGCTTACATCAATTACGTTAGCTCTAGACACCCGTCACCGTCAGTGCGGTATATGTGATAGCTGCCCCCCCCCAGGTAATTTTTTTATTGCGTTTTTTTGACAAGATCACTGAGTCTGTTTATTTTTTTTACAGACAAGAACTTTTTAACCTGGACTATGGAAGATGAGGACATGTAATGAAAGGGTTTACGGATGTTCCGTTGCTGACAAATAGTATTAGCAACATGCAGGAGCTTATTCCCCCCCCCCCCCCCCCCCTTTATTCAGTTTCAGCCAGAGGTTGAGCTCATTGCTGCTTCACCTTTTGTCTCTTCCTGAATTTTCAGCAGAGCAGATTTGATGATTTGGACTATAAAACGTGATTGGAATCATACAGAAATTGAATTTCTTTGTACCTTTCTTTGTATGTTTTTTTAAGTGAGTGGTGGATCTATCTCCATGTCCTCCCTTGAGAGCATGTTCCTGTACCCCTCTAAACAAGGGCTGTAAACTCAAGTCTAATCTCGGTTTCTCAGTTTTAGTAAGACTTTACTAACTAACCATGGTTTTGCTCCAGACGCCTGTCATGTGTATCATATTCGGTGTCTGCCTGAACATCACTGCATTTGTAGTGTATTAATTTACATGTACAAAAACGTAGACAATGATATATTGACAGCTAAATGTACTGACAGGTCAAGACAAGCAACATTAGCATTAGAAGCTAATGCTACTTCCAAAACCAACCAGCACCAAACTCCCCAGGTAATTCATCATTATATTATTATACTATAAGTACATTTTCCCTTATATATACTGTTAAGAAAAACAAAGATCAGTCGTACTAACCTGGGAGTTACCACTAGTTAGAAGTTTGAGATAAAACTCTCTACAAGCCAAGCAAAATAAAACAAAACATTGCTATTTTGAATAAAGAACAGTCTACACTACATCAGATGGTAAGATATTTAAAACATTATACATTTTTTAGTTTTCTTTTCTCGACTAAGACAACTAATTCTGTTTGTAATCTGTGCAACAAAATACACAATACTTCCTTATACAAGTGTTATCATTATTTATTTTCTTTGTTAATCTGTGTTGACAGATACAGAGAAACTGTCTTGAAGATTAAAAAAGAAAGGTGAAGCCCTGGGGCTGTATTCCAAAATAATCCAAAAAGCATACAATGGTATTTTCACTTTAAAGGGCGTAAATATCCTTAAGTGCTTAATCTTTAAGATACGCTTGCTTGTGATTCCCATGCAGGGTAATTAAAGTTAATCAGTTAATTAAAATACTGCAACCATCTGAAGGCAGCCGGACAGATATGTGATAAATCTGCAGGATCCAAATTAAAGAGCTGCACAGCTCAGAGCCTTTACTCACAATGACCCTCTGTTTGTGTCATTAATCATGTTCAACATCAAACTGGTCAGTTAAACACTCCGAAATGGAGACACACTTAACTAGTGTTTGGGTTTCCATTTGTTGCCTTCTGCTATATATATCCATTTTCTGCCTGGTGAACCTTCTTAATGCTGCCAGCTTCCCATCCGTCAGTAGGTGGAAGGTGATAGCTAGAAACTTGAGAAAGATAACAATGCATTGCACCGGTTTTCAACGCTTGAGCGATATGTGGAGAAGTTTGCCAGATATGTCACTCAGGCTAGGATAGGTACCAATTTCAATTAGCTAACACGCTATTAAAACATTTTGCCAACGAATGAGGCTGGTGAGCCAAATTAATCTCTCTTTGAAAGACAAGCTTGTTTGTGGCTATGGTTTTGTGTGCACTGATTTGACTGTATGCAGTAGAAAAGTCCAAGGTTTTAAAAAATCTTACTTCAGAAGGCTTTTATACCTTGAAGCATTAGGGTTAGACTGAAGAACTCTTTTGTGCAGTAATCAATCATTTAAATAACTGCAAAGTTAATCCCAGGTCAAATGTACATTCAAATGTAGAATCACATTCTCAGTGATTGTAATGTTGCATTAAATGTCTGTTTCTTGGGTTTTAAATACTGTTTTTGTCCTTGTTGATTGTGTAATATACAGTATATACAAGTGTAAACAGGGCTTTAACCTTGTTTGAAAACTGAAAATAAATCCAGAGAGTGTGCTCCAGAGGAATATGACCTCTTGCTGCATTGAAGCACAATGAAAGGATATATACTGTTTATCTACACTGCAAACGAAGCCTTAAACCAAATGATGTTTTGGTTTGGGAGCCGGAATCTGCTGTACAGGAAAAGGCTTAGCAGAAAAAAGTGGTCTGAAAAGTTATTGGGCGGATTGAGCTATAGCTTTACCAACTCTGCTATAGGGAGATCCCAATGAATGTCCATGCCGGTCCTGAAACAGTTTGATGTTATACCTTTAGGGCGTAGTTCCTGCTCAAAAGACAGAAGTTATACAATCGGCAGCCGGAATTAGAACATTGTCAAGGTACCTAAATACTTTTATTCCGCATTTTTTCTCGCACTTGTTTCTCTTCATTTAGATTCATCTTGCATAATAATGGATCATAACCAAATTTCCCCTTGGTGGGGCACTCACGTTTCACTTGTCTTGACTACTGTTAAATGTCTGGGTTCATGTGCAGACCAAAGAAGCATGGGTTGTTTGTCTTCTTGCCCCTTTGAACCCGGAAACTTTTACTTTGAGCTTTACTTTTTAATGAGAGGGAAAATTCAATTGTATTCATCCTTGTGCACTGGAGTGGACAAATAATAATAATTGAACTGAATAAAAGGCCACTGGTTCAGTGTTACAAGCATGAGCAATCACCAATAAAACGCCTCTGATTTGAAGCAATTGTTTGCCTATTATGCATCTAATAGGATGCACACAACACAGAGTTCAGAATTCATTCGCTTATTTAAATGTCATTCTTGTTTATTTGCCCATAAACCACTCTGGCTGACATTCTAATTCCCCGTCTCCTAACTAGTCCTAACTGTCTCACTGTAAAAGACTATAGTGACTTTTCATCACAGTGTATACACATAATATCTAAATCCAAGCCATGAACATAGACAAACAAACACACACTTCTCTGCAGTGCCACGCTCCAGGAACAATCTGCTCTAATGATTTCTGATGTGATTGGATTTCTCTTCATGGCCACTGGGCTGTGCGTCCAATTCCGCTGATTTGGTTTCCAACGAAGACCCTGTAACAACTGCATAGGTGTGAAGCATTGCTAGTGGCAAATCTTCAGTACTGTCCCGCCAACCCTTCAAATCTCTGCATTCCCTTTCCCATCATGCTCTTCCTCCCCTGTCATGTCCACCTTTCCTTATGCCTTTTATATCTCATCTTTCCTTCCCTCTTTCATCATCCATTTCCGTTCCAATCTACCCCTATCCATTATCTGATTTAGAGGTTTTTGACAGGGCTGATTTATGTTCTTTCCCTCTCTCTTTCCTGACCAGCTGTTGAAGTCCTTCTTCTTTTAGTTTTTCCTTTGTTGTCTTCCATTATTTTTTTCTTTTCTTTATGCTGGTTCGTCCCTTTTTTCCTTTCTGTTGACACCTGGGGCTTTGTTGAATTCAATCCTTTAACCACATGCAATAATCCTAATGCATATCATCTTTTATTTTGAAGGGTACACTTTTACATTTACCTCACTTTTTTGAATGCCTCTTTTTCTATGTACCTTCTTTGTTTTCAAAGGAATTATTGCACTTTTTTTTGATAACTGCACAAAGTCTATATTTCCTTTGACGTCTGGCATGCTATTCAAGTGATGCATTCATTTTCTAATAATACATGTAGCTGTGCTTTTAGTACAGCATGTTCCCTGTTCATGGAGTTCAGGGGGAACAGCAAGCATCTATGCAAAACAGCTCCTTTGAATGCTTTGTCTCTCTACCTTTTTGGGGAAATGGAGTCATGCATGTCTAATTCTCATGTTGTTAAATGGAGAAAAAAAATACCTATGTCTTTAGTGTATCTAACAACTGTTTGAATGCAAGGAAGTTATCTGTGGTGCCTTATAATAAACTGCTGAGAGATAAGAAGCATGGCTCCTTCTCCACAACAACACAATAGAGAATTAGGCCCACTAAACGAGCAAACAACCTAGATGTCAACAAAAGTGATTCAGAGGTCATTTCCACCTAGGGCCATCGTGCTTTAAAGAGTGAATGTTTTTTCTCAATTGTTTTGTTTGCCCCTTCATAACTTATGTGTTTTGTATTGCTGCAGTTGTGCTGTTCCATGACCACAAGGCTGCTGCTATTGTGCATGCTGGCTGAGTGTCTTGGCTTACTGTGACACTACTGGGGGCCGTTGCATCATGCAATTACTTGTTGATATAGAGTAACAACAATCATATTGAATTTAAAGTATCTATACTACCTTCTGTTAAGACAGCCCATTATATTGAATGTCCATGCCTGGCAGATCTGTTTAGGTGAGATCGCATTTCCATTGATATCTTCAGCCAAATATCTATGAGAAAACACTATCCCCCTGCTAAATGTATGGTTTCAAGCCTTCATAGACATGCAAAAGACAGACGTTCTTTTCGGCACTAACGGTAGTTTGATGCAGGCCCTATGCATGGATGGATAACTAAATGAACAAAGTTCAGGACATCTACAAAATGTAATTCAAAGAGACACGTACCAACAAGGAAGAGACTCAGAATGATTCAAAATAAAAATAAAACAACTAAAAAAGACTTGAAAAGGACTATAAACAAAACAACTTCCAAGAAATTCCCAAAAAGCTGCAAAAGAACAGAAATTCAATCCAAATGACTTAATGAGGAAACAAACAGCAACAAAGAATAACAACAAAAAGTTATTCACTGAAAACAGTCACAAAGCCAATACAAAAGACACACAAAATTACTTAAAAGGGAACTAACAACTACAAAGCCACTGGAAACGGACTAAAACAAAAACACAGAGCCAAAAGCCAACTAAAACGGCACAAATATGACAAAAAAAGAGACCAAAAGAACTGTAGGGGGATTGAACAAGGTTGCAAAGAGACAAATAAACTCACACCAAAATGAAAAGGGTCAAAACAACATCACAGATACAAAGCAGTGCACCTACAAGACAACACAAAAAAAAACCACAAAGAGATGCAAGACAGCTACAAATGGACACAAAGAAACTATGAAAACGGTCAAAACAAATACAAAGAAACACAAGGCAACTACAAAGACACAAAATGACTACACAACTAAGTCTGTTTGTCCTGCTCCAAGAGGTGATGGGGCCTTTTACCATGTCTGTGCCCATGGGCCCACTGTCGGATTATCCGCCCATGGACATATCTGATGGACGGACCCAAACCCAGGACATCCTTGCTGTGAGGGGGACATTACTAATGACGTAGCCAGCATAGCCTCCCTATTATGTTATTAATACAGACAGAATAGGGTGGAAAGCGAATAAGATGTCATGATTTTGAGGTCCAAACCAACTTTGAGATTCCTGATATGAACTTTCTAGAGAATAAAATCACTCAAGCATAAATCAAATATTTTAATTATTGACACAAACCACTGAGGTAAATTTTTTATATCTTCATCAAAGTACAAAATGTTAACAGCGGCGTGTTTCTGATGTATCTACTGCCAATTTCCATTCTCAGGCCTGCTAAATCTTTGGTGAAAACTACATTTTCTAAGAGAAGATCAAAATCAGAAATACTTTATTCATCGCAAATTGGGATTTTTTGAAAATTTCAGTTTAACTATGTTTGCTGTACAAAATATGAACTTCATAAGAGCATATAACTACAAATCATTGAAAGTACCACATTTGTATCCACTGTTACATTCCAGTCAGTTGGAAATGTACATTCAACAGTGCAAAGTGTTTAAATACTCTCAATGTATTCCACATATGTATATATTTCACATCCTCAAATCTTTATTGTTGATATTGTAAATATTCTTCTCTCTTTTTGCACTATTTTATTTATGTTATTTGCACCATGTATGTGGAGTTGTTGGAGGAGCACGCGACATAAGATTTTCATTGCCAACATATACGCTGTATCTGCTGTGCATATGACAAATAAAACCTTGAAACCTTGAAACCTTGAAACCTTCTACCCAGCCTAAAACATCTTTTGGTAAACACCAAAATAAAACATTGTAGAAATCCATTAACAACCAACACAATGAAGTTTACTGAAACCTCATACTCTTAAATCATAGTTTCAGCATTCATTTTGGAGTTATGTATGCATACATGAGTGTACATCCAAAAAGTTAAGACCAAGAATAATTCTGGAGGCATCAAGAGCTCAAGAAGCTGGAGTTTTCAAATTGGATTTATGACCGTGAAAAATGGCATCTCAGCCGCTGTAAATCCAAGAAATGTGTACTAAAATCATCTTGAATTATGGATGGCCATATGTCATATAGTGCTCTGTGTGATGGTGAGGAGTATTTGGTAAATGTTGAGACACTCGGGGAGGGAAGTAGGAAAGGAGGGAGGACAGGACAAGTTGAAATATGCTCTCGTACATTTGCTACGCCCTAAATATCCTGTTTTATTTTGCTTTCAAATCTGCCTCTGTCAAAAACCCATCAAAGAAGTTTGGACCATTTGTTGCTACACATTTTTCACCAGCTTTAGTCATCATGAAAAAAGGGCTGTGCGTTGGATCATGCCTTCTAAGTGAATTCTAACAGCATTATGGAGTCTCTATTGGGAGTGCACTGAAACCACCCCAACACAGTAAACATATTTAATTCAGGAGTGTGAAAAACTAAAAACAGAACCATACCATATTCAGAACTAGAATGGTGGGATTTTTCATGTGTCAATGATAAGTTCTTCTGTGCTAGTGATAACCATGAAAGCATACAAAATGAAACAGGAGACAACTCAGTGCTCAGAAAAAGAATCATGTTGAAATGCAACAACATTAACATTTGGGAAGATTGTGTATGGGTTACCACCAAGTTGGAAACGTTGTAAAACCATGAGTTCCCTTGAACACAGTACTCGGGTTTAATATTCAAAAACAATCAGTCTATTTTTTTCCTAGCCTGATTTCCTTGACCTGAGAATAACGTGTTAGCAATGGCTAATGTAGCCTTGAGCTGCTAGCTTCAATGACAGATGGCTTACTAGTTCTTGCTACTTCTAACTACAGCCCTGGATTTTTGACACCCTTTAAAATGTAATCTTTAGACCCAACCACAACTTGGCAAAAACCCCAAACATGACTCAACAAATCGGTCGATACCAATCTAAATGTGACAGGTCGTAACAAAGTAATTAGCTATCGGTAGAGAAGTTAAAAGTTTAGAATTTCTTTTCCACTACTGTAGAGCATATGCATTAATAGTGCAAAAAGATAGTGCAATGTGCAAGCTGAACATACTTTAAGAGCTGCTTCAGTAAGCAGGACACAGATGTTCAGAAGAGGCTTCATTTGGCTGAAGTATTAGAAGCAACAAAACTCAGAACAAGTGACATCTGTCCTTGTGGGGGTAAAGAAGGACATAGAAGCAGATTGTCTATGAATTGCCTGAAAAATTGCTATATGTGCAAATTGTTATGCTGAAAAACTATGTCTTTGTGTTTGACTCTGGCAAAGCAAAGGTCCCATGAGCCAGAACTGGGAAGCTGAACTAAAATGTGATGGTTTCCGAAAGTAGTTGGGACATCAAAGCAGACGATGGCTTTTTGCCTCAGCTTTTCCCAGGTTGTACCCAGTAGAGCATGTAGTTTTTACTGCCAACCCAGACTGTTGCCCACATGTTTTATTGTTTCAATTAGATTTTTAGATTTCGATCCCTTATTGTTATTCTGTTGTGAGTTACTGCTGCCTTTGCACCTCTCTGATTGCTGAATCATTTCCATTTTCTCACTCTGTTGGAACTCAGAGCCTTACCAATGACATGCTGATCTTTAAATGTCAATGCTAAACCTGTCCTTACAATTTAAAGACGGAGCATCTAAGACCATCTCCTCTTCCGTGTCTATCTTTAACCTTTCAGACTATCAAAGTAGCCCCTTAGCGACCAAGGGAACTACACTTTGTCAAACCTCTTTTGAGAGATTTTTCCAACTACACAGTGAACATTTTCATTCATCTCAACTTGATGCCTTGGTGTTGTACGTGGTGGCACAACGGACAGTTTGCAACAAAACCAACCAACAGAGAGAAACACATCCAAGAATTAATAATAAAAAAGACTCCTGCTCTGTTCTTCCTGCTCGTTGGACTGCCTCTCTCTTCTTCTCTAGGGACATTTTTGAATATTACCTCAACAGTTAAACTTCCATATCATCAGCTAAGAAATGCTTGCACAGCGTTTTACTACCCAAGGCCGAATGTAGTAACTGATGAGGTATAGATACATATCTTAGATATTGCAATTTGGATTAGCTGACTCAAGAAATGAATACTCATTACAGTTTGCCATATGAAACAAAGTAACTTGGCAAAGGAGCATGGACTCTCACTGTGAGAATGTTTCCTACAGAAGTCACCTGGGCCACGTGACGATATTTCCATTATTTCCATTGTACAGAGGTCCGTTTATTTAATCATTATATAATTTTCAGTTACTTACTAGGATTTCCAAGAGGAATTACCCGCAACTAATGTGATTCAAGCGTAGTTACATTTATTACAATAACTCAAAAGATTTTCTGCTGGGGTTCTCGGTGAAGTGTAAGTTTCAGCAAAGAAAGTAGGGTTCATCCTCTGAGGACCATGACCTTCTGGATATAAGAGTTGCTGAAATATGTCAGTGTGGGCCATGGTGGCGGATGGGAGGGGTGAATAAAATGAATGACCTGTATTTATACACCACTTAATCTTTTGAATAAACCCTTCAATAGATCCAGAATAATCAAATCTGCCGGGTTAATGGTTGAACCACCTTTTTTATTAAACATCTATAAAACAGTTTTTTTTGTAACTCTCAGTTTATGAAAATACTTAAAAAGGTGGTTGATATTTTTGACAATGGAATCAAGTTATTATAAATACTAGCTGGAAGAATAGCTTTTGTCAACATCATTAACAATGACAAATATATCTGCCCCTTGATTTAGATCTGCTCCAAAATTAAATATGTTCTCTCTTAGCACAGGCCACACCTTTCCACCAAATTTCATGAAAATCAGGCTAGAGGTCCTTCCATAATCCTGCTGACAAAGAATCCAACAGACAAACCTCCCTGGCAATAAAACATTTTTCACAGTAGGACAGAGGACCTTGCTACTCCTACATAAAAGGATGCATCTGTACAAAAGTGTTGTGGGAGACTTCAGTCACAGTAAAAATCCTGGAGGTGAGTTTAAAAAAAGATTATACACTACGTTTTGTGTGAAGAAAAATGAAGGCAAGATTGTCACGGGGGGAAAAATAAGTGGTGTTCCAGATAAGTGACAGGATGTGGAGACACCCACTCAAGACTGGGACCTGTTGACAACACAGTGGGGATCAAGGAACAGGAATGACAGACAGCGTAAGGAAGAGTTTGACAGCGGGGACTACGAGGAGGAAAGAAGTGAGTTGTGAATCCTCCTACTCAACAGTGGGACCCCGCTGAATACATCAAATGGAGAGCAGGGAGATTTGGGAGCAAGGCTACAGACGAATGTTCTGTTTTCCCTTGTCGAAGTCCCATGGACAATGATTTCCATTGCTTCAAAGGGACAGGTTTAACTTTTCTTTATTAATATGACTTGTCACCAGCAACAAATATCGATCTTAACAAATCCGTTTTGATGTATTGTAATATCTCACAGTGTCTAAAACTGAAAAGGGCTGTCAAATCACATTCAATCTTTCAGGGGTTTGCACTTATCCTCAAAATACCCCAATATATTTTTGATTTTAGGGTAGTGCTTGGAAATGGAAAAATATTGGCAATAAAAGGAACAAAGGGGATCCTAAATTTCCCATAATTCAATCAAAAGCATGTTACTGTCAGACCCTCGATGCAAGTGTAAATCCCATGTCTTTTAAATCTCCATAGCTCCACTTCATGAAGGTTTTTATTTTTTTATTTACATTTTTAGCCATTGTGCATGTGTTCAATTGATCCCCTTTAAATTCCAACTGCACAAGTATTTAAATAGTGAATTCACCAACAAAAAATAAGAATAATCTAAAATGGCAAAACTAATCTTGCTACGGCAGATAACAGCTTTTACTTTTTGTCTAATTACTAACTCAAGGCACTTCTTATTGGCGAAAACCATGCAACGCATTCCTAGTCTTTTTAAATCTAGCCGAATCCTGGTCATGACCCCATTGTTGGTCACCTAGCATAATTTTCTAACAGTGGCTAAAAAACAGTCACTTCAATCATTACGTTTAGAATTTTTAAATGGCAGATACTACATTGCTTTTACATTTGATACCAGTTCCATGGCCTTTTGTCTCTCCGAACTCCTAATGCTAAGAAGAGAAGAGAAACGGTGGAATTGATTTGGGCTAATATCGTGACTCTTCCTCACATTTCTCATCATTTGCAACAAGTATCTGGAACTCCGTAGATGTCTTCCTTTGTGGCACGATGATAAGTCACACTTGAGAAGCTGGAGACGACAGAAAGCGGCTCACAGGCACTTCAGTATTTAAAGCTGACGCTTGATTTGACATTTCAGTTAGTGTGATACATCGGACAAGAAAGAGCGGTGGGAGAGCAGGGGAATCGGGGAGTTGCCGTTCTCTCTGCCTCTCCATCATTGTCACCCGCTTTTCTGAAGCGTCATATTTTAATATAGCAAATAATTAAATTTGTGAATCTTGTGAAACAGCAAGCATATTAGCGGCACTTTTTCTGGAAGCTTGCTGCATACTGCAGTATCTCGATGGTGGAGATAATCACCCTCAGGCGAGCTGATGCACATCTCAGTCCCTATATACGAGACATGTATAATAAAAAGGTGTGTGTTTCATTATGTGTGTCAGGAAAGTACATGACTGACTGAGAATGTGAGTGTTTAAGAGCATATGTAGTTTGCATATCTGCGTGTGTGTGTGTGTGTGTGTGTGTGTGTGTGTGTGTGTGTGTGTGTGTGTGTGTGTGTGTGTGTGTGTGTGTGTGTGTGTGTGTGTGTGTGTGTGTGTGTCTGTGTGTGTGTGTGTGTGTCTGTGTGTGTGTGTGTGTGTGTGTGTACTCTCTAATCTCTCTATTTTCTCTGAGGCCGGACAGAAAATGTCAGCAAGTCAAAGCTATTAGAGCGCAGAGCTGACCTTTCATTCATCAAGCTCTGTCGTTTGTGTGTGTGTGCGTGTGTGTTGTCCATGCTGTACACTTTCTTATAAGTAGATAAAAGCAGTTTGCAGTCAAAACATTTTTCTCAGACAACATACAGACTTGAACTCCTAAAGGTTGCATAAAGCAACATATTCTTTTAAAGGGGCCCTATTATGATCTTTGGGGTTTTCCTTTTCCTGTTGTTAGTTATATAGGTTTGTGTGCCTGTTAATGGTCTGCAAAGGCTGAAATCCCAACGTTCCCTCCAGAGGGAGTTACTCTCCCACACACTCCCCTCCCCCTGCTTGCAATGCCTCTATTGGACTCCTTTATTTACTTCCATATCATAGTGACAATACTATGTAACACCTGTGCTTCTATTGGCTGGTGCTCCAACACATAATACGTGTTTGGCGGGACATTTCCGATACTCTGGTCAACCAAAGAGCCAGCTAGCTAACCAATCAGAGCAGACTGGGCTCAGGTTTCAGACAGAAGGTGAAAAGATGTGCTGCAGCACAGGCATAATGAGAAAAAATTAATGTATAATGTATACAAGGGAATATTACTAAAGTAAAGTCTCTGAGATGATAGAAGTCTTTCAATTGTCTGAAAACTGGTTTGATCCACCTTGATATATTACAGACAGTAAACAGGAAATGGTACATGTTGCACAAGTTGGCGAGAGGTCCAACCAAATGGAACATGGGCGGATTCTTCTGTACATTGTGGTATAGTTACTGAACGAAAGGTATCACCTCATAAAATGATGTCTTCTGAATTGATCCATCTCACTGTAATGTCTCTTCAGTCCACTTGTTTATTAAATTTGAACGGAAGTATTTTCTTTTTGGTAAGTCACATTGCAAAGTATTTTTGAAAAGTCATCACTTGCATGCATGATACACAACCTAGGGCAAGGGTATTCTTTTCAATTTATGACTTCGATCACAGAGCTTTGAGCCACCTCCCCTTGCTCTGTAATTATTATTTTACCTAAAATGGCCCTTGTAAATCATCGTAGAATAATTTATTCCCCTTAATGCATTCTTATTCTTTCAAGGCTGAACTTACGTTTAAGCCATGTGTAACAAAGGATTGCTGATAGTGTTACTTTATCTGCCATCTTCTTTCACTTTGGGTAGGTATATGGGACGCTGCCAGCTCTGAGACTACTTCTTAGAAAAGGTATGACATTGACTCCCGCTTGTTTCAGTTCCAACGTCATCTTGACAATATCACTGCTGTTGTATTAAAGTCTAGCTTCACCCATTGGATTTTAGTATTGGTTTGTGACAATTTATTAGTTTGATATTGTATTTTCAGACGATTGCGCCTCTCCACTCTGCACGCCGTAGAGCAAGGAGGAACAGAATACTTGGGTACAGAGATAAAACATTTATCTACAACGCTCACCGTTAGCAACATCCACTGTCCGTCCATGATCTGCACCATCAAAAATAAATGCTTGGTCTTTTTTATGATAGTTTTCATCTGAAACAAAAACAAAATTCTCCTCCAATTTCTACAATGACTTTACCAGTGCTTTTCTGAAGAGTGCCCTAATCCTAAAAACAGATAGACAAACAAGCAATTAAAAAAAAAGATAACCTCTGTTTGACTATACTTGGAGTAAGGTACCCTGCATGTAATACAACTCTTCTACACAAGCATCTCCATCTTGGTAAAAACACATTAAATCAGTTGTAAGCCGATCAATAGCATTTTGCATGTTAATGGTGGAAACCAAAGAACAGCTTTTCCGGAATGTCATGTCTGAATCCTCATTGCAGCCATGTTTGATTCCCAAAGGAACAATCTGTTTCCCAGGTTGGATCTCTTGGATAACCAGAGAAATCTAACATGATACCTAAAGCCTCATGAATTCCAACAAATCCCATGTTCAGTCCCATTGGGCCTGAAAACCTGCAAACACTCACCAAATTATCCCACTTGATTCCCAGTTGAGCCATGCAGATCTTGTGATTTGTTTCCAGCTTCATTTCTGAAAATTGAGGGATATATAACCTGTCGCCCTTCGCTGAATGCTACCATTTGTCCCTCAATTTCAGTTGTATGCCTATTGTACTGCCAGACCATAGCATATAGTAGTTCACCTATGAACATTAAGTAAAAGTATTATTTTGAGTTTGTAGCTCCTACGATTCTCACGCCTATGGTTGTAGATGTAATTTGCCTAAAATGGTTCTCAAATGGAAACCGACATTTTCAGAATGGAAGAAGTTAATCACATTATTCAATGTTTGGCTGTTTGCTGGATTGTACAATTTGGTTTTAACTTTGATTGTTACTGTATATTTTTTAAACATATTAAGATCTTTCATTGCGCTGATTTTAGATGTACCCTTACAGTAGATGTTAACCATTTTCTGGGGGGCAATTTTTGAAAGTTTAAAAAGGAAAAATGTAAAAAGAATGAGCAAATCAACACCTCTAAGATCTATTGACACTTGATGTCCATAAAATCCATGTGTCAGCTGGAATGGTTTTGTGAGGGATGGGGGTACAATTGTGTTTTGACTTATGTGTATTGAACCTGTCTTATTCTTTTCCATAAATGTCTTAAAACTACGTATATGTGTACATTTTATGCATTCAAGCCTGTTTGTTCATGCATGAAGTAGGTGAGTCAATGTGATTAAAGCAGACGTGGAATATTTTCCTCTTGTGTGAGTGGGCTTGTTGGATATATGCCAATGTGCATATCATTTATTTTTCCGTCTCTCTTAGATGTGGAAAATTGTTCTCTGTAAGAATTTTGAGGGTTAAATCAATTTCCACAAACTAGGATTCTTAAAAAAGTCTTCATTTGGAAACGCATTGGAGTCTTATTGCACTTTACCTTGACACATTGTTACATTAGCAGCTTGTAATGTGTATAATAACAAAGAATATTAAAAGCCCATAATATAAAAGTTGTTTCCATTTCGTGCCCAAGATTTCCACCATTCCCAATTATAGATGTTTCTCATTTAAATTCTTATAAAAAACAGACTTTAACTTCCTTGAATGCTTTTATGTAACCAAAGATAAAAACCCAAACCCATCAATTATATCCCAGAGGAATCCCACTTTTCCAGCTCGTATGTCCAATAAAATGTCCTTTCTCCAATTGACAAAGGTACAATACTTAGCAGTCCCAACGTCCTGTACGACACATGAAAAAGAAACTTTGGTTTTATTGGTAGCTTCACACAGTCGAATACACTTAGGCATGGTAGTTATAAATATATTCAGCTGTCACATCATTCGCTCTACAACTCGAAAGAGTGATGGGATTTTAACCTATGCTTAAGAGACTGGATGTGAGAAATATTCCAGAAGCTTACAGGTTGCAAAGTTGTGCATTTGGCGGACCTTTGCACAACCTATTTTGCAGTGATGTTCCAATTTCCTCTGAGAATCTCTAAGGTTTGCACTATAGCCATAACGAGTAAAGACATGTATCTATTGGTTCTTTGAATGCTAAGTCAACTGAGGACATGGCAACCAGGAATGGATGGATGTAAGCACTGAGCCTTGCTGGTCTGAATTTACAATGATCAGATGCTGGGTGCACAGGATTACTTAACTGGAGATGTACAAAGGAGAACAACCTTGGGTTTGAGGACATTTTTGTTCTGACAGTCTTGAACTCATATCTAAAATGGATGAGTAGCATTTAACAGTTGAATTTGATTGAATGATAAGTGTTTGGAAACTGAGTTGAATCACATACTGTATTTACCTTGTTTTACACTCCTAATACTCATTCTTCTGCTTTTGAAATGTTGATATACCTGCTGAGTCTGTAAAAATAGGGTAATGTAAATTTGAGTTTGCAAAGATTCCACTTATGACATTGGTCATCTCACACAAGACCAGTTCTAAAACACCTTTTAAGCACATACAGTATCTTAACCACACAATTATTTTTATTTATTATTTTAAATGGCAGATGTGGGATTTGAACCCATGCATCCTGAGAGACTAGAGCTTAAATGTATGGCCTTAGACCACTCGACCACACTAGCAGAAAAGCATTACTACCTGTCAATCAATTCTACAAAAAGGCATGTTTGGAAGACCTTCATAAATGATATCAATTGACACACTAGCAGTCAGTTTGGTGCAATATAATGTAAAAGATAGTAAAAAGGGAAGTAATCAGGGTCTTATTATACTTACACCAGCAGCATTGGGTGTCTTGCAAGTCACATGTGTTCGGAATATGTAGGATGTTGGTGCATGAACTATTCGTTATAGGCAACAATATCGTAAATACAAGATGAGCTACGGTTAGATGGAGCCCAGTTCCAGCCTATCACTAGCCAACCCATTGATTTGAACCATTTTTTCTGGTAGTACACTTGCGGAAGTAGCGCAGTGTGGAGGAATGAAACATTGGTTGAGGAGGTACTGCATTACTTGACATAGCAAATGTACCAATATCACCAAAATCCTTTGAGTAATGTGTTATATTAGTGCTAGATGAATATGTATCATGACTTAATAGCATAAATGTGTAACCCAAAGCCCCAAATTTAGCATTTGACCAACATTTGGGTTCCCATTGCACAGGTAAGAAACCATTGCAATATAGTTCCTTTGTAGTTACGTGGAGAAAAAGAATGTCTACAATGGACACCTGACCATAATAACCAATGGGAACTCCATTAGGCTACTGAGTTCACATGGAAGTAATGTTTCTAAGACACATTCTTTAAGACTGCTGGCTGCACCCATCTTCCTGTAGTCATTAATACAGTCAGGATTTCAGAGCAGTTGGACCTTTATGGTGCCATATTTTTGTGTTTCATTGCTCCTTAAAGCCTTGGCTCTGACACCAGTTACAATGTGCCAGGTAAAATCATATACTCCAGTATGCCAAGTATCTCTCTGTACTGTACGTCTCGGTGGTAATGTTTTCTCAAAGCAAGGTAGGAGTTTCCTTTTTCTCTTTTTGGCTGCAGATAGACCCAAACCTGGGAAAGCATGTCAGCAAACAACTGTAATCTATCCCTGAAATGTAAGTTGTGTAAAATATGCACACCCACCTCGCTGCACCGCTATTCCGAAGCCAAATGTAATCATACCTGTGTGTGCCGCCACCATTTTCCTCACCATCTTCCTTAACACAATAAAATGGAAATGTAATCAAACACATAAGCTGCAATCCAATTGAAATCCACAGCAGAGTACTCATTTTCAGATTTTTCTGAGTGCTGGATTCTGATTGTGTACTTTCTCAGTAAGAGCTTCTAAAGCCTTTCTCCTATCATCGCCTGTTACAGTGGTATCACTGGGGAGTTGCGGACGTCTCCTTCACTTTTAAGGTATCATCACCAGTTACTGAGTCACACCCTTAGAATGATGAAAATGCAGGGTTCAGTTCACATCTTTTTTGTCACAACCCTGTGGCAAAGAGTTTCATTTTGATAGTGAGGTCAATACAAAGGTTATCATCAAGGCCAGGAATATTCTTCAGGACTTGACAGTTTTAGTCTATACTGTATACTATACAGTAAACGTAAAAAAACAACAACAGAGTAAGTTTCTTCTCATGTATGCCCCTCTATTCCTATAAATTGTTATAGTGTGTTTGAGGGGTTTCTGTCCATTTCGGCCAAACAGATTACACAGTCCTTAAAAGTCTTACTATCTAGCAAAAAAGCTGTTTGTCATTTAAAGAACACATTTGCTGTTGATTTAATAAATGCCCAGTCTTTGAATGCTTGGATGGATTACTGAATGGCTTTCAACTTTATAATATCACAAAAAGAGACACGTTCCAACCAGGGTAAGTACCAAAAAGACATTAACAAAAACCCCACAAAGAGACCTAAACATTTAAGAAGAGATGCAATACAGCTGTGTTGAGACAGTACAGCAACCATGAAGACACATAAGTACAAACGGACACAAAATGACTAAGAGACAATTAATCAGTACAAAAAGGTATAAAATGAGTACAAAGATACCAAAAGTGATTACAAAGAAACCCAAAATGAAAGATACAAAAAAAAGTTGCAAAATGACAACAGAGACACAAAATGACTTTAAATACATAAATCAACCGTAAAGATACAAATAATGAATACGAACAGACTCAAATTAACTTACAAAAGGCGCAGAATGACTACAAAGATATGTAAAACAACTACGAAACGAACACACTAACCACACACATACAAATAACTAAAAGACTAAGAAAACAAAACACCTATGAACAGATTCATAATAACTACAAAGACATTAAATGACTACAAAAATACACAAAATGACTACTAAGAGGCTAAAGTTATAAACTCTGGCCCAGTGCCGAGGCTTTCAGCACGTCTTTGGCCTTTTAACGTATATGTGACATGGATTGTATATATTTAGCCCTCCTTAAAAATATAATTATCAGTCACTGGTTTTCTATGCTGCACATGTAGATATGCGGCAAACAAACCAGAGCATGAACTTTAGCCAACCCTACAACTCTTTGTGATTGGTGATTCATCAGCAGCTCAGCTCATCCTAATGAAGCCCGACACTGATTACAAGCCCTCCTTCAAAGAGAAAACACTGGCCCTTCCAACCCAATTTCCTCACTCACGTTGGCAAGCAGTGAGCGGATCGCACTCCTCTCCAGTGAGCGTGTTGTTAATATTTGATGGGATGCGTTACATCTTACAAATAAAACACAGGCTGTCATTGTTTCTGCTGATGTGGGAACTCTTTTAGATTACGGTAGAGGTGTGATGGCTGATTTAGAAGGTGGCAGCTGCAGTTAAGTAAGACATTTGGGGGGGGAATAAAAATGTGATTCATGCATAATGTGAACAGTAAAAAGAAGAGGGTTTTAAGAGAGGAGTGCAGCGGGATTTAGAAGGGTGTCAGTGCGCTTGAATAAGACAGTTATAGCATGGGGATTTTTACTGATAATGTAAATTTGATTTTAATACAACAGGGCTGGATAAGGGACTGAAAGGAAAGAGAGGGGGAGAAACTAATAGGGTAATTAAATGGGTGACAGATATACTTGGCTCAGAAATATAGGTTGTAAGCACTTTATTGAGGTATTCAGGAAATTGTTGGATGATGATGAGAGAAGGAGAGCCAAAGATAGAGTGAGGGAGTCCACTGTACTTAACTGAGACATTTGGGTCAATTTTATTTCCAATGCTATAATTAAACATATTTTATTCCAAATTCTTTGACAGACTGAAAGCTTTCAAATTGAGCTGATACTTCAAGTTCAAGACTCCCCCCCCCCTCTCCCCCACTGGGACATATACAAAGCAACGATGTGATTCTTAACCAACTCCAGACACAGATGAAGTAAAGACTGCATTTATGGCAAATCAGATGCAATAGGATACAGTCAGAAGCAACACATATGAATAACAGAGGATTTGTGAACCGCGAGGAGTGATTATTACAGCGTAGTTGATTTAGCCTTGATTAAGTGGATGTTGGAAGGGAAAGGCTGAAGTTTGCGTCATTGAGAACACAATTTTATCCAGGCAGCCGTTTGACTTTTTTGACACGTATTGTTAAGTGGGATCCAACCTCTCAAATGCCACCCCCTATCTCTGAGTGCTTTAGCCATATGTTGGATCAATTGAAGGATGTTTTAATGGGTTGGAGAAAGTAATCAGAATTTAGGAGTCAAGATTAAGATTGGGGGCGTCCTCTTTCTGCATTGCCAGCTAATTTTCTAGCTATATTTATCTAAACTAAATCTATAAATATATACTGTATATATAAAGTATAGTATACAGTATCTCTTTAATCAGAAGAAAAAGTGAACTGCTAGCAGTGACTGGCCAGGTTATCATCCAAATATTTTGACAAATGTAGAATTTAAGACAACATTTTCAAAGGATATGTTTCCACCCACAACCGTTATGCTTTTATATGGAGTTTGTTCATCGATATTACCAGAAAATATAAGTGGCTTGAAGTCTCCAGTTGGGTGCCATTTTTGCCATTGCAGAAGAAGATGGCACAACAGCAACGTAATTGCAAGAGTCAAAAATGACTCTCCGATACTTGATGGTAATTTCACTTTGTTTCATGTATTGATGCAAAGTAGGTTACATCAGATCTGAAAATATGCCTGTAAAGTATAGCGTTGAATTTTGACACAAATTTAAATGCAATTATACATGACAGGCAAACTCAGGCAATTGTACAATTGATGGATTCTGTGTTTCTGACTCCTGTTGTGTTCATATATTTCTCTACGAGGCAAGGAGTCCAAACGAAGTAGTAAGGTTATAATAAAGCTGATTTATTTCCAGTTGTGTTGAAGATATACTTTCTCAATATTGAGGTTTCTGGGTTTTGTGAGCCACAGACTGCAAGCAGGTACTGTCTTTCATTTCCACCCAGAGCCTCGACATGTGACATCACACAATATTTATACTTTGTGAAAGAGAAAAGGGGCAGTCCCTCATGACATGTTAAATGTATATTTATGAATGTTATGCGTGTTGGTTTCTGGTGGAGGACAGGCAGACTCCTCGCCTCTTGCATCCAGTATTTCCGGGTCTGCATCCTGTTACCTAATCCTTCCCTGATCTTCCTATAACTCTCCTGTCATTTGTGAAGCACCCAAGGGCCTCTCTTCACTCACTTCTACTGTCCCTCTCTCTGGCCTCTCTTCCTCCTCTCACAAAGGAATGTGCAGTTAATATTCACTGTGAATAAAGTAGCAGAAGGCAGTTCCTTCCTTATGTTTTTAGCTCACCTTTAACTCTGTCATGGAGCTCACTTCTCTTCATAGTTTGAAACCCTCTCTGGTAGCATTTATACATAAACATAAACAATAATCATTCAATAATATCCTTCACTCCTTGAAGTCCATATGTTTTGATCTTTTCTCACAATAACTTTCACATTCATCTGATTACATTTGTCCATGTAAAAACACACTCTATACGTTAATCTTGGTCCCATTCAGAGTAAGAATACACAGGAATGTTGAAACCCTTTAAATTGTAAGTTTTAAACATCACAAATCATTGATCTCTGATATCTATTAGAACCTATAGCTGCAGATTCACCTTACTACACTGGGCACTGGTTTCATAATGTTCCTTTGACCTTGTCTCAGGACTCAGAGGCTGTCTTCTTTTTTATTATGTTTGCTGACAGTTCAATCTTTCCAGGGCGAATCTGTAACATCAACATCAGGTAATCTATTCAGACCATCGACCCAGCCAAGCCTCAGATCAGGATTTCCCTTTCTGATGTCAGGATATAAAACAGATAATCTTATAGTGTGCCCCCGGCCTCCGAAGAATGACATCGCTTCATTTAATGTCATGTTACAGACAAGGTTGGAAAAAGCCTTTCAAGGATGCTGACACCTCTGCTGAAATATGGATATTTATTTATGATGAAGAAGAATATACCACTACCTAAAATCTCAGTTAACTTAAACAACTCTTGCCGAACGGTGAACAGTGTTGAATCTATATGAGGATGAATGCTAAAATTGATTTTGGGAGGCAGAAATAAGAAGATTCTGCCCAACACGGTTAACCAAGATTTGACTATTATTTGAACAAGCTCATTGAAACTCAGATTATCATCAAAGTGACGTGAAGATTTGTCCTATAGAGCTGATACTGGTGGTTGTGGTTGCAATGTGATTACGTGAGGTGTCTGAGCCTATGAGTCCATTTTTTTAAGACGCTCAATTAAGATTGAATGATCTATGGTATCAAAGGCGGCGGTTAGATCTAAAAGGATTCAAATAAATGAGTTGTCAGAGTCAGCTGCTGACAGAAGACCATTGATCACTTTGTGGAGTGAAGCTTCATTGCTAGTGCACTCTTTAAAGCCCGTATGAAAATCATATTACCTGTTCTGCAAATATTCTTTTTAGGAACCTTTACCTTTGTGGTTTTTTTTTTTGAGAAGCAGGTGGACAATTGAACACTGATTGGTGACCATGCCAGATGTGAGAGACGAATTGATTTTGATTGAATAACAAATCAAAAAATAGCGGCTGGACTTCTATAAGGATGTAGCAGCGAAACTCCAGAGTTTAGGAAATTGTCAACAGTATGTTTTAGTGCTTGGGAATTTAATTATTTATTTCTTATTGGGTCTTCTTTCAAGGGTAACAGAATCGCTACTGTGCTCTATAGATAATAATTGATGAGAAAGTACATTAAGTCAACACCAAGAAAATGGTCAGTCATGTAGTTCTGCATTAATCCAATCAAATAAAGCCTTAGAGAACATGATATACACAAAATAAAGTGGCTCTTTAGAGGTTTGTGTCAAAAAGAACATATTTTTCAGGGTCCTTAACCATGAGAATGTCTGGAAAGCCTCGATGGAAAGCAGAGCTTATCAGCACGAGTTGGGCTGGGACCCAACGAGTGGGCTGTGGGAAGATTAAACTGAATCCCTAAATCATTCTGCTTAAGCACTTGATGGGTTTTAATAAGAAAAAAGTGAAATTTAGTTTGAAGCTACTGGCTGTTTGGAGCAGCCAAAATATTGAGGTTATGGAAGAAGGAGGTTAGTTGCCCTCGAAAACGGGTCATTTTAACATACACCAAAACATTGGCAAAACATATGAAGGTGAGGGGATATAAAAATGAGAAGTTTGATTTGCTCTGTATTCAAAGCATTGGCAAAGAGATGACCTCGTATTTCAAGCTGAAAAGCAGTCGTTGCACTCTGAATTTGTCAGAAAATCCCAACTGCACACATCTTTTATGCAGTCAAACTGACTTATTTTAGGATAACATGACTTTCAAAATGATTTACCAGAAAAGAAACTGGCCTTTCCCTTCCTAAGTTATTATTTAGCCTCCTATACAATGCCCTGTTTCTTTTTCCCCACTACTGCTATTCCATATCACTTTGCTCTATCCTCCAGGGCAACCCAGCAAACAACGACACTACCATACTGCAATGAAAATGTTTTGTTATGACTTTTCCTTGAGTGAGTTTTTGAGATGTGCACATGAGCACAACCAAAACGCACCTCATACACTGACTCATGGCTTCTGAGTCACTACCGTTTGTTTGTCTGACTGTTGCTTCCCTGGTGTCACCATAAGGCTAACTTTTGTTGAGGATATATTGACTTTTCCTCACAGAGCATTGAATTCTTATTTCTTCCTCACTCAGGTACCATCGATTTCTGATGAGCATGATTTCCTGCTATAGTGATTCCACACTTCACTTCTCAGAGGTCACTTGTCAATCCAAAACAATGTCATTGACAGGAATTGCTCTGAAATTGTCCAAACACACGTTATTCACTCTTGAATTTGGGTTTCTGGGAGTTGCAGAATCCATCATGCATGAATGACTGCTCAGGTTAACGACCCTATTCCTTTAAATTTTGCCTTCAATCAAATCAGAACACAAGAATGAAGTATTGCTGGTGGCAACAAATCCTCATACAAACAAACCAATTGTTTTAACTGACTCGCTTTTATTTACGATATCGTCATCGTCTTTCCAAAGTTACAGTACGTTTCAGCATCCAAATGGACATATTTAATGGTTGAGAAAAATTGTAGACGTGGTTAAAAACTAACCTTTTATCGTTGCGTTTTAAAACAAGGAACAATATTCATTGCCATTAAAGATTTAATGTATACAAAGGTTTGTATGATTTCTTACAGAACTTTTTTTGTTTGTTCCTGAACAAAATCCAGCAACACCAGCATTCAATGCGCCCCTGCAAAGCAAAGGCCTTGCTATAACATATGAACAGTACCTGGCATTAGGATAGGTGTGTCCGATAAAAAAACTGGCAGTTTGTTTATTCCATCAGTCCTATGTAAACTTAGCCCACAGGACGAGCACCAGGTTTTGAAGCTAATTTGTTTAAAATAACCGGCGCCCGGCCTCCAACACTGTATCCAGCTGTCTTTATACATCCATGATACAAACCTCCTCTTCATGGACTTGCTTAGAGGTAGCCGTGTGTACTAATTAAAAGCCTGAAAGTGTCGCACATCCACTCCAGACTCAAAACCCAGTTCTAATTAGTATGCATGAAGAGTATTAATTTGGAATAGACCATGAATGTTTATTGCCATACTGAATTCATTATAAATACCGACTGGCAACATTCACCCTCCCTGTGGACACCAAAGAGGGATGTGTGAATTTCTGTCGGATACACTATCATCAGTTGGCATCACAGACTGCAGGTGTGTCAGTACAGGTGCCAAGTGTTGCAGCGTAAGAACTTGTTAACAATTATAATTATATTTTCGGTTAGTGTAACAATCATACCATCAAATCTACAGCGAAAAGAAGGGAATGTGTTTAATTTAAAATGGTACGATATAATTATAATATTAGACTGCATGTTGGGGCTTCAAAACATGTCATTCTTTCACTTTGCATTTGACCTCCTTCCTTCCTTTCTTCATTGGCCAAGCATTTACCCATTCCTACAAAAAAAAGATCTTTACAGGAATCAGCCAAATTGTTTTTAACAAACAAAAATATATGAACCAGAAACATAACATAACCTAAGATAAGATGTACTTTATTGATCCCGAATGGGGAAATAGTTTTGTTGTTTGTCTTATTCTATCTATCCTTGTTTACAGACTTTTTGGCAAAGTCATAGTTAACCTGGTAGTATTTTGCAGTTTGGAAAATATATAATTCTCCACTCTCCACATATTTTAAGTACAAAGTAATACAATTCTTAGCTTTTCAGAGCAGGACACCAATTTGCACTGCTCTTCAAAGTCTTGGCTCAGCCAATCAAATTAAGCAATAGCCCTGTTTCTTTACCCCTTCCTGTTCTGATTCTACTAGATGTTGTAAGAACAGTTGGACTGAAGACTGAAAAGGTATTTTTCTTTGTGATTTAAATTTGCCGGTTTGCAAACGCAGAACCGTCCCAGAAGCACACATTGGAAATGTGCCAGATGCGTTTATTAAATATCATATATTGTTGTCGAAACGGAAAATAAAATAGCAATAGCAATTTTTCATTTCATTGAAATCATTTTTTAAAAATTCTGCCAGTTTGTCAAATGACGCGTCTTGTTGTCATCGGGAGACATGTCATATATTATTCGAACATGTTGCCACGGTTTTGTCTAATGTGTTGCACAGATAGCACAATCCATCCAACTGTAAAATTGTCCAAAACTGCTCATCTCAGTAAGTGATTATTAATGATACAATGTTTGTGTTCACTGTTCAATGAAAACATAACAAATATTATCACTATTTTGAGTGTTTTGGCCACCATATGCCTCACCAGCAGTGAACTGGCTCCCCTGTGTACACTCTTGTGCGTCAGAGAATCAGTAAATTGGCTCTCAGCCTACAAGCCACGCTTCCTGGCTCACAGCCTCGCTGCACAATGGCTCCTTTCTTTTCCCTTCACCCTGTCTTATATCATTATCGCCATGTACTGGGGAAAGATAATGGTATGTACATCTATTCAACCTGGGTGACATGCCTCGTAGGAAAGCCACCGTGCAGACAATCCCCATCCCTCCTCACTCAAACTCCATCTCTTCTTCTTTCTTGTTATCCCTCGTTCTCTCCCTCTGCAGACATGGGGCATTTGTTATTTGTCCCCTAACCTACTATGTTTTCTCTCACAATGATTTATAAATAGGGAGCTGCTTAGCATATCAAAAGACACAGAGGCAGGGAGAGAGGGAGGGAGATAAAATATGTTTTAAAGACAGAGAGCAAGAAGAAGAGAGTTTATTAAGTCAGGAATCTGTGGCTCTGTCACTCTGTGAATTCATATAATGGTTGTGAGTTTTCACTCACTGCTCTAAAGTTTAGACATCAGTGTTTATTATTAAATATTGTTTTCCTGAATCTTCCGTCTGTATATAGATAACCACTATTGGTCCTACAGCATACCATCATATATGGATAATTCTTTAATCAATACATTATTTTGTATCATTATTGTGAGTCAAGTCATTGGTTTATTTAGTGTGTGGCCATGTAATGAGCAGTTATTTTTCAAAATGACGGTCTCGCTTAATGACTGCCTTGCATTATCCCTTTCTTATAGGCACAGTTAGGGGTTACAGATTACATGTAACAGGATTACATAATCAGGATACAAAAGAAATGTATTCCTTTCCAGTGACAATAAGAAAAGACTGTTCTGATTAATGTCCCCATTTCCTGGAAATGTATTTCCAGGAAATGGGGATTAAAACAGGATTACAATGTTACTAAAAACTACAAAGATCATATAGCAATTGGAAAAAGGATCTGATTTTATTTCTCCTCTCGAGGCTAATTCTTTAAGTGTGAATCTATACGCCCACTGCCTGAATCTGCTTTATAGTTTTCACTTTCTTTGGTTCATTTGTTCTGTTTTTAATTCAGCAGGTGAATCTATATGTTCATAAATGTGTGTGTGTGAGCTTAACTGTGTGTTAAACTAATACATAACATTTTCTGTCAGCCCAGATTTTGTTTCTGCTTTTTTAAAGTGTAGTGTTCATTGGTTTCAGTGTTGGTGTATACAGTAGACTAATGCCTGAATAAGCTTAGTAAAAGGCAGAATTTCATATAAATGAAAAATATACTTTTCTGATACTAAATATCTTGTTTTTTTTGTAATGTTAAAATGTCTAATGTTGTTTTGCCCTACATAAAAATCTTCACATTGATAACTCTTTTCTCTTTTATTTATTTGCATTGCATGTGATACAACAGCGATGTAGAACAGCTAACAAGGCGTGTGACACTCTGACTCATTACCCCTAACAATGCCTCTTAGCTGTTTGGAAATCTCTGAAGTATCTCGTGTTATACACAGACGTGTTTGTCTGTATCTCAGGCTGCACTTACATGACTCATTTAAACACGGAGCGTGTTTCATAATGGTATTCAATTGAAATGCATACTGTTCCTGTTTTCCAGGTAACAACATGTCAGTTTACATCATGTCCGTAGCTTCCATCTGCCAAATGATGTGCAGTAGAACTCAGAAATACAGGTTAGCAGCGTCTGAAGCATTGAACAGGAGTTCTGTTGTCTTACTTGACAGGGGAATTAACAACAGGTCCAGGGGTATTGATCACCACAAATGGGATCATTTTGCAGACACAATGGCCATCTTGTTAATTACAAGCCTTTGTAAGCATCCACACAGCCAGAAAAAGAGCAGCAGGACGGCCCACATTAAGTAGGGTAATTGAGGAAGAGGTGCGCTGACACCAGAGCCACTTTTTTCCTTTTACGATTTTGGCCAGGTTGCATATTTCCACTTTGTGAATAAAGTCAAGATAATTGTTCAATAGCAACATATAACATAGGACAGCCTTTCTCAAAGTGGGTGCCGCGGCACACTGGGGTGCCCCCTGACTGTGTCAGGGGTGCCGCCAAAAAAATTATGTATTCTGACATAATAAAAATAAAAAAAATCCCCCCCCCAAATTTTTTTACAAATTTGAATACATAAATACATTATTTTACCAACTAATGGATTACTAACATTGTAAATTAATGTTGATAATATATATAATTTTTATTTAAAAAAAATTAAAATTTACAAATCTGACTCGCGGACCCACCCACCGGGGTCAGATGCCAGCGCAGCGCATTGTTTGATTTAACTGCGAAAATACATTTAATTTCAAAAAGAGCAAGGGACAAGCAACAACAGCATGGATCGTTTTTTAAAAAGAAAAGCCCCACAAGAACCGGACATGATTGTCCTGTAACATGGAGCCTCAGCCTGCATGCGAGCCTTCGTCCACCAGCCCTGAGTCTGCATCATGGCTTGTTTGTGTAAGTGTGAGAGCGTGCCTGCGCTCTGCGTGCACGTCGACCTCTCTCTCTCTTCCTCTCTCATTGTGGATTATTGTGTGTGTGTGTGTGTGTGTGTGTGTGTGTGTGTGTGTGTGTGTGTGTGTGTGTGTGTGTGTGTGTGTGTGTGTGTGTGTGTGTGTGTGTGTGTAGGTGCGCGGATGGCACGGATGGAAACACGGACTATGATGACATTTTTTAAACCTGCATCTTTTTCTTATCTTATTCATTGTATCTCATTGTATTTATTTGTTGTCATGTCCACCCCCTTTATTTTATTTTAACTGCATCCTGCACTTCATTTGAGTTCTCTTGGTCTCAATTTGTTGTTGAGTGCTTGCTTACTTCTTGTGGTTTTATGACATTTGTGACTGGTTTATTGTTTTGGGAAGCACTTCTGTGTTTTTAAAGGTGCTGCTAGATAAAGTTCCTATAAAGTTGTTATCATCATTATTATTATTCACAGTTCGTGTTGCACTTTACTGTCCCGTCTAAATAAACAGGACATTTGCATTTATGTTTAGGCTATGCAGTTATGTAGTGTCGTTTTTAATCATATTTTACATTGGGGTGCCTTGAGATTTTCTGCACTTTTGAAAGGTGCCCTGACTGAAAAAAGTTTGAGAAAGGCTGACATAGGATACTAAAGTATTGTGTGATTAGACTCTGCGGGAAATACGTAGCAGCAGTATGGCTGCACTAAAGGTAAAGATGTGGAGATCGTATTGAAACGCAGGAGACGTTCATTAAAGTTGAGCACACGAATGCGTGTCTCGTTTAATCACACAGTCAAAGTTATAACAAAACAAGATGGCGCTGTCCTGTAAACCAACAAGCATGGGGCTCCACGTCATCGTAAACACAGATTAATTAAAGGGACCACGATCCCTTTTTACAGTCGTACTTTCAAGCATAAACCAACGGTCATACTTACAGGCATGAAACAACAGTGTGTAGAACCACACTTTAGAAGGAGGTGAATTATGTATATTAGAGTCACTACAAAGACACAATTTAACACTAGACCCGCAACACCCACTACAGCCGCCACATATAGATAGTTATGTGTAACATTATTTTTTCTGTATGCATGTGCATCAATTATATATTTGTTTCTAGAAAGTAAATAGTAATTATGGTTAATATACTGTATAACATTATAACATTATATATGTTGATAATACGCCCGGATGTAGCCACTAGCGACGTCTTTTTGATTGCCTATAGCTGCAATAAGTGGCTTCTTTCTCTATCTTATAAATGAACCACTAAACTGCTGTCAGACAGAAGCTTCCATAGGGTTAATTGAACAGTCTGTTATGATTCGCGACCGCGACCGATAATGCTGCTAGCTAGCTAGCTCACTGAAGCGGTCGTCCCTTCCACAGGGCATAGCAGCAGGCTGTGACTTGAGACAACAGCACACGATTGAAATTCACAAACTGTATAAGTGTTCTCAGTGTACCACATGGCAGTGTAGTAAATACATATCCAAACTGCACAGCAATTCTCTTAAATAGTATTGTACAATCATGGAATTGTAGTTCCAGTTTTCCTGCTGAGGTTGATTGATTATTTGTATTTTATGTAAATGTCCCTGCTGTGAGACTAATAAAGGATTTCTGATTCTGACAAATGATCAACCTCAGCAGGAAAACTGCACCTACAATTCCATGATCAGAAACTAGAATCAGGAATGTGTTTCAATGTTACAGCAAAGGGACAGAGTAGAAAAAAGGGGGAAAAGGGATGGTTTATGGAAGCGTATTTCTGCCACACTAAAAAAAAAAAAAAAAGGCTCAGTATAGTAATTACGTGTCAAGTGCCCCTCCAGTTGATCAGTGAGGAACGACACTACCTCAATAGGGTCGGATTCGTTCTTCCTTCGGTACAACCCCATGCATGGGCGGCGGGTAATGTGGGCTAGGCTAAGCCTTCCCAAATAGTGTTGTCTCTGCATCCTGGTCAATTTAAAATACTGTATAATGTATGTGTCTTTGACAATAGCGCTGCTATGCAGCCTCCGCTATTGCAGGATCATGCTATTGAACTGACGGCGTGCACGTTCCTGCGCAGGCATGTTTGAGTCAATCCCATCGGAAAAATAAATACCGATTGATTAGGACATCCGATTGACACTACAATTTACACATATTCCCTAAATGTATCATTATGCACGTGTTGCCAATGGCAACAATAAACAATAGCTTTGTTCAGCACTACAGCCTGATACAACAACATAATACTGTTCAACTGCTGACATCTGTATAGGCGTTTCTGCTCCACAGTCATTTGTAAATCCACTACTTCTGTGGAGACTTCACAGCTACAATATTGTTGGATTGTGATGTTGTTGCTTGTAGACTTTAACACTTTTTGTATGCATTTAATTTATTCATTACAAAACCACAGATATATGGTCGCTGTGTGTTTGCGTAGCCTTCATAATAACGTTGTGCTCCGGGCAACGTCAGGTAAAAAGGTTGGTTAGCCTTCCCAAACCTGAGCCTCATGTGCCACCTATGACCCCATGCATTTCAAAGTCCTCCTCAAAGTATGCATACTGATATTAATATCATCCACTGTGCTCAATAAGTTTAGGATCTCACCATGTTTCAAACCAAGCTTAAAGTACAGTTTAATCGAATCGTACAAACGATAGTGCCTTTAGCTTATGCCTCTCGTTTAGTTTAGTTTCATTATCACGAAATAACGTGATCATTTCACATAATAATAACGTGACATAAATCTAGTAAAAACTTGAAACCCATGCGATAATAACTTCCGGTCGGGCAACAAAAATACGTCATCATTGCAACACTCTATTCTTAGTTGGGAACACCCCTAAAATTTAAAGAAATCCTCAAAATGCAGAAGCTATCAGACCTCAGAATTTGCTGTGTGTTGGATATGAATGTAACAGACTGTGACCCACTCTCACAGAACAGTGCCCATGTGGAAACCGGGGCTCACACTGACTCTTGGCTGAGCATCAGGCCGAGCCCATCGGGACAGGAGAGGTGCGTCGGAGCCCAATTACCCTCTGCCTGTATCCGTGTGTGTGTTCATAGACACGGAGCCCAGGACTGAACTATGACAGCCTCACATGGCAGGGATGGCAACCCAAAGACACAATGCAGACAGCTGGACGCAAAATAAAAAAGGGGTTTTGTTGTAGCGTGTGAGGCAGCAGCTCATCTGTGTGTCCATGTTTCCATCACACTGTGAACACTCAGCTGTGAGTAATAAATGGGGTGGCACTTCACTCCAAGGTGCATGCTGCTAAATAAATAATGAGCTATCAAACACAGCCGATTTATGCAAAAGCAACCGGCATTGTGAGCATTGATTTTCCTTCTGCCGCTGTCAGAGAGTAATGGACTCACGAACACGGATAAGCTGCCCTGCAATAAATATGATTATTACCAGTGGTGGAATGTAACAAAGTACATACTATATTTTCAACAAAATATCATGAGGAGATGAAATTGAATATGCTTTATTCTGTTCTTGTGATGTTACATGGTGATTTCAATAGACTAGCATCAACAGTGCCATGTTTCCTGATGTTACAGCCACTCAGTAGTCAGTGTTTTTCGGTCCCTCCTGCAGACATCCTGCTGAATACAGAGACACACAGAGGTGCTGCGGAGGGGATTCAGCTCACAACTGTATATTGCGGACGATAGGTTGGGACATGTCACATGGGCGGGACGTTGCCAGGAGTTTAATGTAAAGCCAGCCCACATTTCGGTTATGACACATATGTATGTATAAAATACATCAAAAAGTGCATTTTGCATAAAAGGGGACCTTTAAAATAAAATAAAATAAGATGAGCCAGTTCAAGGACTGTTATTTTGAGTGAATATTTCCAAACTCATTCTGACAAGTTCATATAGACACGTTCAAACAAGTCATCTTTCCAGTGATTGATATTCTTACTTGCCTCCTATAAGGCCTGCAGTAGCATTGCGTCCAAAGGCAGTTTCCACATTCAGGAGTATTAAGTTCTGAATACTGTTGGGGAAATATTTTCCTTGGCCCATAACCTTGACCCAGTTTATCAGTTTGTACTGCCATCAATGAGCTCAGGCCTGCAACCCTGAGCTGCTGTGCTCTTGGGGTGTTGTTTCCTTACCCCTGCCTGTTGGCGTCAGCTGGTAGAGGTTGTAGTGCTTTGCCTGTTTTTTGCCCTATCTTGGTGTGCAGTATGTTGATTATTCTCTCAGAACCAGCTAAATACATGAGACCGGGGTGAGAAATATTCGGAATTGGTCGGGCAAACCGCCGTGTCAACTCGTGGCTACAGGAAATGTCTTGTCAATTACCCTGCCATAAGGTTGTAATTGTGTTTTGATTCCATTGCTCCAGAAGTTTCCATCACAAATACCTTTCTCAATGTTGTATAAATGCCTTCCTGATATAAACCCAGAAATACTTATTCAACTTGTCAATATCCGTATCCTTTCATTTTTCTTGGTGTGGGATCCTAAAATATTGAACAGGAAATAATAAAACATTATTTGGACAAACTGGAGCAAATTTGCTGCTCTTTCCAGCCAATGGTTGAGGACCATTGACAACTGTAGATTTCCACTCAAGCCTCCTTAGAAAACCCATTCCTACTTCTTTAACCAACTTTTCTACTGAAACAAATATCTTATTTATGATAATTGCAATGAAGTTTCAGGGATTTTAATAAATGCACTTTATTATGATTATTATCAGGGTGAGGATTAAAACCAGTGATCATGTAGTCTCAGTTTCACCTCTGGAACACCATGTTCTTCACCTGCACTACACCAGCGACAGCAGCGTCAGATTTACGGCTCCAGGCAGTAAAACCTTGCTGATCTTAATACTACATCAACCTCAGCCCATTTTTACTGCTTACATTAGAGCTTCATAAACTGCAGCAGACCTCAGAATGAAAGACTGCAGGCCCCTGTGGATCATGTTGTAGTGAGAGTAGATTTACCGTGGGCTAAAAAGAAGATGCATTCAACCCGCTGAATGCCTCCTTTTACATGACAGGGTTACACTACATTACTGTACAGGATTTCAATTTGGTCCTCAACCAAAACATATTCACGTTTCTGGATAAGGAATGCTATTTTCTACATTGTACATATGTACAGTATATCAACCTAGACATTTTAAATGTATAATCCATCACATAGACATGTATTTCAGCTCTAAGATCAGTACTGAAAATAAAATTAACATTTCTGCATTCACTTGTGTGTTTGTTGCATTTTTGGAGGAGGCTGGGACTCAAAATGTTTCATTGTAACACTTTAGCTATATAGGGAATGGGAACCTCTGTGAATTTGTGGGCATTGCTGCCATCTTTGAATGTTAGCAACCAAAGCAACTGCAGGAGCCAATACGATTTGTGATATTTCACCAGTCCTTTTTCAGCTGTTTAGCATCATATATGAAGGAAGTGCGGATGAAATATAACCTCCTTTTCCAACAGAAACTAAATTAAAGCTCATAAATGGCATCGTTCTACATAAAATCAGATAAGAATGGACCATTCGTCAGTGCTTGGTGCTTGGTGTTTGAAGTAAGCCCCTACACCTCAATCAAACATTTTCAATATATAGAGACCCGAGTCAAGTCTCGTACCGGAGGATACAGGACCTTATGATCCAGAAGCCCAATAAGAACTTTACAAGCATTAACTGCTGTAAAATAGCTACATCTTACTCATCAGCATTTAGCTTAAAAAAAAGTATTAAATGTAGTCCATGATCATTTTTTGTTTTGTTTGTTGGTGACAGAAGTTGCTGTTGCAACCAACACAAACAGTGCTTACAGAACATGTTTAAAAAGATGGCAGACTTGCTGTTGATGACGTCATATTTTAATTTTCTAGTGTGCACAATGCAGCCTTCGAATCTTGAATGGAGAGATATATATTTCTGTATATTTTACAATGTAAGATATGTTGCATATACATGTAGGAAAATACATTTGAATTGGTCTGTTTTTAAACATGTTTTACAGTATATACAGTATATATACAGCATATGCAGTATACGTATGTATAACACGTGTTTTATGAGCATTGGTTTATTCTGAAAAATATTAACAAATTCCTGCTAAATCCAGATTGGCATTAATATTAGTTTTGCATTATTTTATTACCAAAACATGATTAAAAATAAGAAAGAGGCCCCATCTGACCATTATGAACCACCTGCAGGGACATTTCCGTCCAGAGGGAGGCGACACATCAGACACTACATCCCCACACAGGCTGCAGGGACAGAGTAAGAGCAGAGTGTGGGGAGCTACACAGGAATCCCTTAAACACATAATAAAAGGCTTTATTTTAATCCATCAAATGGGATTACAGCGATGAGACTGAAGGTTTTCTGCCTAGTTTGGACACAGGGAGCTGTGTGTTGGCCACATGGCCAGACTAAAGACAGCTGAGAAGGAAGCAGAACCGCTGCCAACACACACACACACACACACACACACACACACACACACACACACACACACACACACACACACACACACACACACACACACACACACACACACACACACACACACACACACACACACACGGAAGAAGTTCTCCCATTTCTCTATAAGAGATGTAATGCTATACTGTAGTAAAGTTGGTGTTTCAAATAAAAGCCCTGCATTCATTTACAACCCCAAAAAAAATCCATTTATGCATCATTTATACTTCAGAGAATATCATATCAATTTGTTTTTGTTCTTCGTATATTTTCATTTGTTTCTCTTAAATGCATTTTCAAACCTAAAAGAGATATCAATTTTCTTTCTTTCTACGACACAAAACACGGAAACACACACACGCTTTGCAATCACACCTATGTAACATTCTCTGAACTGTAAATCAACAGTTTTATTGGAAAACACTGCTAAAGGATCAAACTCACCAATAACATTTCATTTTTTCATACTTCAAACCCTAGTTATTTTCAGTAAACTGGACACCAAAATGAAAATGTGTTTTTCTGTATCGGTCAAAGTGTTCCAAGCTTTTTCTCACCATTTTAGTCAAACATGCAAAGCTCTGAACATACAAAGCTTTGAACATACAAAGCTCTGAACATACAAAGCTCTCTTTTGTTCAACTGTTTGTTGAGAAGGACTTCAGTTTGTCTCGCTGAAATAACGTTTTTTTTTTGTATTTCATTATAAAGTGTTGTGTTCAGTTGTTTCCAAGAGCTGTGGTTGACCTGAATCCAGTTATAAGATACACATTCAGCTTTTTGTCTTCATTCTTTCTCCAGTAAATAACCAATGAAGTTTACCGAAACCAAGTAATACTCAGAAACTCCAAGATGGATGACATCCCAAGCAAATGTCAAGGTTTTCTGCACAAAAGATACATAAAAAAAATCTATTCATTTTAGCTTTCTATCTTTCCAGCAGAAAGCAAGATTTTATATAAGGTGAAACCTTAAGTTAGTTTAGGAAATATGATTACAGTTTGGTACGAAAAAAAAGGTACTTACCCAACATTGCGCATCACACAACACGAGTTGCGTAGGGTTAGGGTTATGTGACATAAAGTTGTCAATAATAGACGCATTAATGTGTTCATCACAGCTGCTAGACATTTTAATTTATAATTTGACGTTGATGCTTATTTTATAACTGTTTAGTATTTGGGATTTGCCAATGGTCTGAATCTATTAAGTAACTAAAGCTGTTAGATAAATGTAATGGAGTAAGAAGCTGAATATTTGCTTCTGAATTGTAGTGGAGTAGAAGATCAAAGTCGCACAAAATGTAATGCTCAGGTAAAGTAGAAGTACCTAAAATGTAACTTAAGTACAGAACTTGTAAATGATCTTTGTAACTTTCAGACATTGCGCTCACTCCAATCAATCCAATCCAATAGAGCTGAGTCTTCAAATGAGATCCGTGATCCCAACTTTGAATAAGGTTGTGTTGTAAAGTTTTGAATCCTAAGAAACAGTTTGATATGTCACAATAAGATATCTTGATTCCCATTTCAAAACAAGAAATCATTAATACCATACGATGCTTTAGTACACAACAAAATGGATACGCACATTTGTTTGTACTCAGTATATTTATTAGCATAGCATTATGTTACATACTGTAAATAGAAAAACTTCCTAGAAAATGACATCAATGCCAAACAAGTCCTGCAACAATGAAAAATCACACACTTTTTCAGGTAGAAAATACCAAATTGTACATCCTCATGACATTTCAGATTATTTATGAGGTATATATGTAGTCCAGGCAGATTTTGTTGATTGAAGTGATCATTGCGCATGTGAATCCTCGAAAAAATTAATTTGTTTTCAAGAAAGCTCAATAAAAAAACTCATTAGATTTGATCAGCAAGCCATGTGTACATTGTTATTGTGCAAATTATAGACAATTGTGCCAAATTACGTGCAATCTGCTTTAAAACAAAGGGAGAACGCATCTGTTTTGAATAACCACACAATCTGTTTTCAATACATTCTTCTGAAAACTGAATGTACTGTTTGGCAAAAAAAACACTCTCATTTGAGAATGAAGCCAAGACAGAAGAGAAGAACCACATTCTGGCTTGCATACATCACTGTGGAAGAATGAAGCGTTTTCATGTCATAAATACTTCAGAATAACTTTAATTACAAGGCTGCCAGATTGAACTGAAAGAGAAATAATTGAGAGTAATGGAGGCTGAGTGTTCTATAGAAACATCATCACTTACAGTTTGAAAGCTTCTTCATTAGCAGATGGCTTTGTGTGAAGTCATCACAGAAACATTTACAATCACCACTCACACCCTTAATGTGTTTCCTCTTTTGTGCCATGGATTGTTGTCTGCTATAATCTGTCTGTCAAACAGGACACTAACACACAGTTCAAAATGATACGTTACATTCAAACATGAACTTTTTTCAAACACATACAGAATATAACTTTTAATATGAGAATTAACTTCTGCATTAAATTAAATTAAATAAATGGTGAGGAATACAATACAGTGGTAATGTATAGCATGTATTTGTCATTTTATAACATAGAAATATCACTGTTTAAAATTGTTTTGTCTTTTTATGCTACTTTTCAACATGTGGATAAACATATTGGTCAACAAAAAGCATAAGGATGCAAAACAACAACAATAATACAAAAAAAATAAAACATTTAACAATAATGATAATAATAGAAAATATAAATGTTTATTCAGTTAATATCTAATATAGACAAACACATATATACATTTATTTGATTAACTATTTATAACAATACAATGATTATACAATGTGGTATTGCTATATATGTTTTGCTTTGTAATAAATATTATAAGAAAAGAAAAACAACAAAAACAATCTTTAAAAAGCACACAACAATAAAATAGAAAATAAACACACAAATAATAATAATACAAATGCGTCATAATCTCATCATGTACAAACAACAAATCAGACACACTGCATGTGTGTGTAGCAGTGTGTGTGGAGGATTATCCCACCTGTTTTGACACAAAATAACCTCCATCATGATCATCACCACTAACATTACACTGCTGACCTCCGCCCTCCCTCCTCCCTTTCTCCCCCAAGCTTTATTTCCAGTGTTTCTTGGCTCCGCTCACCTGTTGCAAGAGGAACCCAGAGGTGAGGCTTCCGGTGCGGAGAGGCAGGACACTGTCAGGTTTCAGCTCCTTTTCTCCCATGGGTGTCAGCTGTGTGGAGAGCCAGAGCGAGCGGGCGCTGCGCCACAGTGCCACCACACTCAGGCCGGGACTCATCTCTCACATGAATAAATAAACAGAGAGATAGACACACAGATAGATACCAGGCAAACATTTTAAGGAGATTTGGAGAAAATGATACAGGTGTAACCAAAACCTCCAGGCTCTTCTTCTTCTCCTTCCCTTTATCCATCTCTTCTCCTCTGCAAAAACACACACAAAGAAATAAGATGTGGACCCCACGAGCCTCTGATTGACTGGTTTCCCACCTGCTTCTCCTTTCCTTCCCTCCTCTGACTGCAGCACTCCTGAATAATAACCCCTCTCCTCTTCATCCTCCTCCTCCTCCTCCTCCTCCTCCTCCTCCTCCTCCTCCTCCTCCTCCTCCTCTTCCTCCCCCTCTTTTTCCCTCTCTCTCTATCCTATTTAGAATGCCGCTCACAAAGCGCGCTCCCGTGCCCGCTTTATCACACACTCCCGTCATGCTTTTCCTTACAATTCAAATGGGAAAACTAATACACAGATTCCTTATTATAAAAACATACTAAAGTATAAGAAGGTAGGAAAAAAAAAGCGGTAGAAATAAAGGAAGATGTAAGCTCCAAATAAAGGATCCGTTTCAAGGTCTGAAGTTTTTACCCTGATTTTCGGTCTATGTGAGAGACCCCCTCCCTCCCTCCCTCCCTCCCCTCGCTCTCTCTCCTCCCTCCCTCCCTCCCTCCCTCCCTCCTCTCTCTCTCCACATCTCTGCATTCTCCCCCGTTAGTCGTGTGGGAAGCTCGGTGAATGCGGCTGCAGAAAGGGAGCCAGCATACTTATGCGCCTGACACGGATACTGTTCTGTCTTACAGGAGGAGGGAGGGGGGACACCACCAGCTCTCCTCTTTTAACTCCCTCCGTTTCCTCCGACTGGATATTATTTTGGCTTTAAAGAAAGAAAGAACTTGCAAGTTTATTTGCATTATCTCTCCTTCAGTGGACGCGCGGAGTTTGCAGCTCCGCTCTTGCACCGCAGAAGACTGAATAACTGCATTATTCATTTTTACGCACCGGGTTCTGCTGTCCGGACTCCTGTTTCTCTCCGCTTCTTTTTTGGCTTCGATATCGCTATAACCTTTTACCACCCAAAAGAAAGAAAAAATCCCTTTTGGATGGATTTCCTCTTTTGCACCCTGTAAATAAACTGATGAAAAAACAATATTGTTGTTGCATGCAGAGAACTGGATTTATGCCTCGATGGAAAATAATACCCTGATACATTTACCCTGATGGGAGCGTTTCGTCCGCGTTCACCATTCTCCCGGTGCGCAACTTCTTCCGAAACACACCCGTATTTATTCATTGGTTCGTTGGGGGTTTCTGAAGCCAGGCGATCAGTGCCGACCATCCTTGCCCAAATTCCCTGCTCCAATTTTGAAAAAATAAACAAGCTCCAAGAATGACAGACTTATTTCCCCGCATCGCTGACCGTCTTGCGCCTATTTTCACGCCTTGGAGTCTCCGGACACGCTGTCAAGATCTGTAAAAGCTTTCTGCCTCTCCCTCTCTCTCTCTCTCTCTCTCTCTCTCTCTCTCTCTCTCTCTCTCTCTCTCTCTCTCTCTCTCTCTCTCTCTCTCTCTCTCTCTCTCTCTCTCCCCCCCCATCATCTATCTCTCTATCTCCCTCTTGCAAAACCAAATGAATGCTCTCCCATGGAGGTAGTACAGCCACCTTGGGGACCGAACGACCAGAGGGGTGATTTTTCCAAGCAAGAGGAGCCGGTCAGCAAGAGACGCATCGGGTGAAATCGGAGCTCCCCCCCTCCTCCTCCTCCTCCTCCTCCTCCTCCTCCTCCTCCTCCTCTTCCTCCTCCACCACCATCACCTCCTCCTCCTTCTTTCTCTCCATCTCCACCGCACCCCCGCCAGTTTGCTTGGCTCGGGTTGATATACAGTAGCCTACATGGGGATATAGGGGGCTGCCGGAGGAACCTTGTTGCGCCCCTTCAAGTGTCCTACTTCAGCCGGGAGCACTGTTTGTCTCCATCCATGTTTCCCCGATGCTGCCCCGTGTCTCCGGAGGGAGCCGCATTCATTAGCACCTCAGCTTTGGGTAAGTGTAAATTATTATAATTTATTGCCATTCCATCCATTTCCTTATCAGATTTTTTTCATTTCGAGATTTTTTTCATTTATTTCATTATGTGGTGTCAAATGTGGGATAAAAAGGTTATCTGACTCAAACCCTCTCAATATGTCAGCAATGGGCAAGGTCCCAATTCTTCCCCTTGCTCTCACAGTTGCTCTCCTAAATAACCTGAATGTGCTGCTTAGTGTTTCTGCGGCTGCTGCTGGATTCAAATGACAGAAAAAAAAAAGAAAAGAAAAGAGAACTGCAGCCGTTTGACTTTGACTGGGTTGAATATGCTGAGAGGTGACAAATATAGTCGTGCTGCTGTCTTAGACATTTTGCAAGACGATGCTTCGCGCTTTTGAGTGTCAGGATAAGATGTGCAGCAGTTGGGAGTAATTTCCCAGTGCATTATGGTACTTTCCCTGCAGTCTAAGATAATCTGCATCAAACATTTGTGTTTGTCCAATAGTGAGGGTGAATCATTGTGTCAAAGCCGAAGCTACTCACTGCAATGAATCCATTAAAAGTGCAATACTTAGAAGTGTGAACCATTAACATTGTAATTTCCATATTGTAATACCAACATTAAAACATCTATGGTCCCTGATGCTGCTTCTACATGAACGTTGAAAAATGATGAAATATTACAATTTCAGTGTAATCAATATCAAGTATGCGTTTTGATGGTTTGCTTTCTGTGTGAATGTGTGTGTGTGTGTGTGTGTGTGTGTGTGTGTGTGTGTGTGTGTGTGTGTGTGTGTGTGTGTGTGTGTGTGTGTGTGTGTGTGTGATGCGTCTCTGGGATGGTCTGCACATATGTGCGCCTGTGTGTGTGTGAATGTTTGTGCATGCACCTTTCTTTTTTCTCTCTCCGAAGGTTACTAAATGGTTTTCTGGGGGAGGATTTCTAACCGGCGAGATGCTGCTCGTACTCCTGCTGGCAGCCTTTTCTTCCTCCATCTCCGGCTCCTTCTCCTCCTCCCTCTCCTCCCCCTCCATGTCGGACGGACCCCAGATGGCAGACCCGTCCGCCTCGGACTTGATGGTGGAGACCTGCAGCGTCTGCTCCTGCATGTCCGTAGAAAACGTGCTGTACGCCAACTGCGAGAAGATCACTGTCTATCGACCCACGCAGCTCATCCCGCCGGCCTCATCCCTGTACCACTTGAACTTCCAGAACAACTTCTTAATAATACTCTACCCAAACTCGTTCCTCAACTTCACCCACGCTGTGTCACTGCAGCTGGGGAACAATAAACTGCAGAACATCGAAGGTGGAGCATTCATGGGGATGAGTGCGTTGAAGCAGCTGCACCTGAACAATAATGAGTTAAAGGTGCTGCGAGCAGACACTTTTCACGGAATAGAAAACTTGGAATACCTTCAGGCTGACTACAACTTGATAAAATATATTGAAAAGGGAGCATTTAACAAACTGCACAGGCTAAAAGTACTCATCCTGAATGATAATCTCGTACAGGCACTTCCTGACAACATATTTCGCTTTGCCTCGCTCACACACCTGGATATAAGGGGGAACAGGATTCAGAAGCTTCCTTATTTGGGAGTTTTGGAGCATATTGGGCGCATTGTAGAGCTGCAGCTGGATGACAACCCCTGGAACTGTACCTGTGATTTAGCGCCTCTCAAGGCATGGCTTGAAAACATGCCCTATAACATTTTTATCGGAGAGGCCATATGTGAAACACCTAGTGACTTGTATGGCAGGCTCCTGAAAGAAACCAACAAACAGGAGCTTTGTCCCATGGGAACAGGAAGTGACTTTGATGTGAGGATGCCACCTGCATCGCCTGATAATGGACAGTCACCTTCAAAAATGTCCCCAACCACTGTGGCTCCTCTGGCAACGAAAGGGCCAAAAACCACTGACTCATCTAAGATTTATGGTAATGGCATTGTGGCCGGTTTGTCCCCTTTCGGAAGAAATAGCCAGATTGTTTCCTTTCAAACACGGACCCCTCCATTGTTGTGTCCACAGCCCTGCAGCTGTAAAGCCCACCCCTCTGACTTTGGCATAAGCGTCAGCTGTCAGGAGAGGAATATTAAAAATCTAGGTGATCTTATCCCCAAACCCCCAAATGCCAAGAAACTTCACCTGAGTGGAAATTACATCCGTGACATAAGCCCGGCTGATTTCCAAGGCTTTGAGGGATTAGATTTGCTCCATCTTGGCAGCAATCAAATTGTCACAGTGCAGAAAGGTGTTTTTTCTAACCTCACTAATCTGAGGAGACTGTATTTAAATGGAAACCAGCTGGAACAGTTACACCCAGAGATGTTTTTGGGTCTCACAAACTTACAGTACCTATATTTGGAATACAATGCCATAAAAGAAATCTTAGCGGGTACATTTGATTCTATGCCGAACCTACAGCTCCTGTATCTCAACAACAATGTTCTGCGGAGTCTCCCTGCCTACATGTTTGCGGGTGTGTCTTTAGCCAGGCTGAATCTAAAAAACAACCACTTCATGACCCTACCAGTGAGTGGTGTCTTGGACCAGCTGCGATCATTGACCCAGATAGACCTAGAAGGGAACCCGTGGGACTGTTCCTGTGATCTTGTCGCCCTTAAACTCTGGCTAGAAAAGCTAAATGATGGAGTGGCTGCCAAAGAGGTGAAATGTGCCTCCCCTGTGCAGTTCTCCAACATTGAGCTGCGTCTCTTAAAAAATGAGATCCTGTGTCCCAAGCTTATTGCTAGACCTCCATTTATTTTTACCGGCCCCACCCCTATGTTGACGTCAGTGTCGCCTGCCGGAGTTGGCAAAGCCCCACCGGGAGGTCCTGTGCCTCTCTCAATCATGATCCTCAGCATCCTCGTAGTGCTTATCGTGACTGTGTTTGTGGCCTTCTGCCTTCTAGTCTTTGTCCTGAGGCGGAATAAAAAACCAGCAGGCAGGCAGGAGGGGCTCGGGAATCAAGAGTGCGGCTCCATGTCGTTGCAGCTCCGCAGACATGGTCACAAATCTGGCAAAAAAGGCTCCATCCCAGGAGACGACTTGGGAGGTGAGACGTTCATCCCCCAGACCATCGAGCACATTGGCAAGAGCCACACCTGCGGGATCGGACGCTCCTCGGACATGGACGCTGGGTTCAAGTTTGCAGACTCGCAGAGGCAGAAGATCATCCTGCGGAACAGCGCCGACAAGGATAAAGACTCGCTTTCCACCCTGGAGCGCAACAAGCGCCTCAGCACCATCGACGAACTCGAGGAGTTCCTCCCCCATCGAGAGCCCAGCATGTTTATCCAGAACTTCCTGGACAGCAAAAGAGATTTCAACAGTATCGGGATGGGCGGGTACGAAATCCGCTACCCGGAGAAAACGTTGGATAAAAAGATGAAGAAGTCGCTGATAGGCGGGAACCACAGTAAGATCGTGGTGGAGCAGAGAAAAAGTGAGTATTATGAGCTCAAAGCCAAGCTCCAAGGAACGCCTGATTACCTGCAGGTGCTCGAGGAGCAGACTGCGCTGAGTAAAATGTAGGGATTGTTGTGTTTGATTTAGTGCATTGATTACATACACAAGGAAGTCAGACACACATGCAGGCAGACAGACAGCCAAACACATCTGCCTTTCTCTGGTTCTCTCTCCCCCTTTGGCCCCACACAGACACACACACACAAGCACTATTCAATCCCCTTCCCTCGATCTCTTGCTTTCTGTCTTCTCTGCCGCCACACGTACACACATACTCCCACACACAGCGAAAAAGTGCCTTCTGGAAGTCCTTAATGACCAATGCAGAGATGGACAAAATGGCTCCACATCACAAAAAGCTATTACTAGAATCAGCGTGGATCTATTTCACAGTAAAAGACGTTTTGGATTATCCACGCCACTACATGTATGAATCCCACATAAAGACCCTAAAGCAACCAGACAGTCATAGTGTTTTTTTTTTGCTGCTATTGAAATGGGTACTTATGTTCTTCTTTTTTTTTGTTCTCGTTGTTCTTTTTCTCCTACTTTCGTTTTTTCAACCAAATCCAAGGGTATTGAAAACAGTGCTTGAGAATATCCCTCGCCGTCTTCAATCCCTGTTTAACACAAACGAGAAAAAAAACTAAAACGGAGGGCTTGTTGCTTGTTGTTCTTTTGCTCTGGAAAGTATCCGAAATCACCGCTTCTTGGATGAGATTAGAGTTGGTGACTCTATGGATGCTACTTTGCTCTTCTTTTTTATTTGCGGGGATATCTGTTTGTTCTTGGGGATGCCCTCTGGAGTCGGCTGCAGACTTGCTGCCACCTTGTCTGGATTACCCACCAGTAGCAGTACACCTGCTATTTGCCAGGAGGCTCCATGTAGGTGCTGCAAAACTCTTTTTTGGGGGGAATGATTTCATGACTTGTTCTCTTTGTGTACGGAGCCATGTTAAATATAGTGTCTTCTGAATGGAGTTGTGTTTCTCTTCAAAATTGCTACATGTATGTTTTGGGTGAAATCTAATGGTACACACACTGTCAGAGGACGTTGTTTCTGAAAAATGACAAACCCGAGGATAAAAAATTACAAAGCTGCTTGCCATGTAAGCGTAACCTGGAATTTATTTTGTAAGTCTTACATTATTTGTATCTGTGGGACTGGTTTGTAAATTACAAGGAAGGACAAACAAATCAACACACACACACACACACACACACACACACACACACACACACACACACACACACACACACACACACACACACACACACACACACACACACACACATACACATACATACATACATTGTGCGACGGAACATCATCAACAAGAGACTACAAGCCAGAATTGTCAAACGAACCGCTAGTATAATTCAATCGGTGATCCGCCTCCCCTTGTCAGCTCTCAATTGGTAGTAAAAGAATTTAACATAGTTAATTTATTTTTCTATGCAGGATTATTTAAAGAGTTATTGGTATTATTTAAAGACAATAATACACAAAGAGTGGAAACGACTTGATAGAACGATGCATCAGAGCTAATTGAGGCCAACCAGAAGTGACTGTTGAGTCGATTCAAGGGTTCTTGTTTCTTACCTGAGAACTGAACCCGCTGTGGATGAAGGGTTGTGAAATGTGATCTGTGATGTTTCCTTTTTATTGTGTCGCACGATAAGCCGAGGCCTGATAGAGTCTGTGAAGTTTCGAGCAGTTTCCTTATTCTTATATCTCCCACAGTATCTTGTAAAAGGTTTCTTATTAACATTATGCAACCAAAATAAATGTGCATTAAACTTGATATGGTTCCGGTATTGTTGGGGGGGGGGGTGGAGTCATGTTGCAGTGGGATGAGGAAAAGCTAATTGAATTGAAGCTCCAAATTGTTCGATCAGGGCAGAATCATATCATAAAACACCATGTGCAATATTAGTAAAAAAAAAAAAATGCTCGGTCATGATGGCTTCAAATATTTTTTTTGTTTAATTTATTTAGTTTGAGGTTATATTGTCAAGGCAGGTTCTATTTCGGAATTCGTTTTATCAAGTTAACTCTATCCGGTCCTTATTTAAAAGGTATTGTTACGTTACAATTATGAGTGTTTATTGACATTACAAATGAATAGAATGTATCTTGGAAAGTATAATAAATACAATTTTCTATCGGTCATAAATCTCCTGTATATTGGTTAATTTTTTCTCTTGTATAATCATGTTGAAATCAAGGTATTAAAATCAGCACCTATTTGCACTGTGTCCCCCTATTTATTTTAGTTAACGTCCTCTTAGCTCTTCAAGGCTGCTTTACTTAGAAAAAAAACCTAAAGATTCCTCTTCTGAAACTGGCAAGTCCTTTAATACTCCGCTCTTACTTTTCCACAGAAGACGTTGCATTGTGTGACAGCTCAGTATTGGGCAGACTCAAGTGACAGAATGCTGTACTTGGTTGGGTTCATGTGCAAACACTAGCTCTCCTTCAATCGTAATACATGTTTGCTGAGCGTGTTCAGTTCTAGGAAGCTGACAGGGAAACGTTTGTTTGCTACACCTAAAGGACATGAAACCATCTTAAGTCATGCAGTTTGTTTCACCATCTTTTCTTTTAATGGGTGTTTTTAGGCTAAAATCTTCATTTTGGCGAAACGTTCATGCAAACCCAAAAATTAAAAGGTTAAACACATCATTTAAACACTGCTTTTGTGGTTTAGACCTGATGAAAATGTCAGAAAGCCCAATTGCAAAGATGTAATATTACCATTTGTGCCTGTCTTAATGCAGCTTCAATCACGTCATGTTCTTTTTTTGTCTCTTTCCTTTGTTTCCACGTCTAAAAATCCCACATTTCCTGTCACTTTTCAAGCTTTTAAAGCTTTATCTGGCACAGGCCTTATCGTGTTTCAGGTATCACCCCCTTCATCTGTTTTAAGGCACCCATTAAACATTTATGCAAGTTTAAATTTAGGGTTTAAAAAAAAAAGAAATCCACATTTATCTGTTTCTGTGTTAATCCAACCTATGGGGCTTTTGGGAACCCAAGTAGCAGAAAGTATGACTCATGCAGACGCCAGAGAATTGTCCTCATTAATTATTAATACTCTTGGCAGTTATGAACTAAAAAAGGGATGCAGTGGGAGGTGGGGGTATGAATCTGATACGTCCGCCCCCTCAAAACTTTCAGTCAGTTTCTATTTCCCAATTTCTCCTCTGTCATATTTGAGATCATATATTCCCCTAAAAGAGCGTTTGGCTGCTTAAAAAAGATTGGTATTGGCTGGAAAAGTTTATTTTGTAGCCCAAAAGGTCTTACTGCAGTGACTTGGCAAGGTTCTTTTCCTAGAAACTCCTGCAGGGGCTACCATGGCATCACAACAATTCTGCAAAATATTTACTTTGACGGAGATTTGACTCACTGAACATGAACACAATGATAAATGCACAAAGAGCATGAAGGGTTTCCCCCCCCCTCTCCTGCTGTTGTCCTGTCCGTTCTGTTTTGCATCCTAACTGTAAAATCATCTTTCTTATCTGATTGGGGTTGTTTGGTGAAAAGCTTCTCTTTTTTGGGGGGTGAACTTTGGTGGAAAATGTTTGCCAAGCAGTGCTGGAACAGGAAGATGGTGTGTGTTATGTTTGGAATTGGCCACAAGGGGCGCTGTGAGCCAAGAACAGCAGTGAGAGTGACATGGTGTTACTGGACTGCAGCAGCATTACTGATAATGGAGGCTTTTGGTCCAGAAAGCTAACAGTGGTGGTTTATATTTGTATATTTTAGTCAATTTAAATCCTACTATTGTTTAGGATGCTTATTTTTCTAGGAATCAAGAGATAGAGGACATTTCAGAGTTTGCATAAGAGGCTTTAGGGGGATTTTCTTCAAATCTACCTCTGCTTTCTTTTCTGTTTGGCATTCCATGCAAGTACATTATACTCAATTATTTCAACACTTCATGTTACTTAAGTTTGGATTGGTCATGGATAATTATGTGAGAGATTAATCAAAAAAAAATATTGGACAAACACCTAGAATATACCTCTTTGCTTTGATGTCTCTTTTAACTGTGTTTTCAACCCGGGGCTAACCCTAACACTAGCCACAGGGTAAGCAACAACATAAAGCTACACTGTCAACCCCAAAAAGTTACCAGAGCTAGAAAACAGTAAGGCAACTGATTGACTTAATTTTTTTGAGATGATAAAATAAGGCAAATGTTTGAAGAGCTTACATATTGTGATGACATACAGACACATGCATCATTTTATCATTGATGATTTTACTTATTCTGCAAAAATAGACCTAGTAAATGAAAAGTAATCTGTTAAATGAACTAAAAATATGGAAAGAATCTTAGGTTTACAGAATTTAATCTTTGTAATTATTTTGAACATCTGTTTGTGCAATGTACAAGCCATTCAGACATGTATATATTCTCTTTTGTATTGTGTACATCAGTATAATTTAATCTCTTCTCTGTTCTGAAAGTCCAATCATAATGGGATATAACAACTATGGCCTTGTTTTAAGGGCCTAAAAACTTCAAAGTTTGGAAACCATTGCATTAAATCATACGATGCAGTTAAAAAAATTCCAGTATTATGGGAAAAATGTGCGGCGATGACTATCATATTCATACTTTCATTTACACTCTCATCTAATTCTGTCATCAGTTCAAATACAGCTTGGTAGGCAAAGGCTTTGCTACACTGCTTGGAAGTACTGGGTTTTGAACTGTCCCAACACAGCAGGAGAGTTCAGTAAAAATGAAAATTGTCGACAATGAAGATAATTATAATCCTCTTTTTAAATTGGACGTTTACCCCAAGAGAGAGTTACAGTAATTTACGTAACTACAAGACAGAAATAGTCTGACAGAGAATTCATCTTAGATTACATACATTGTATGCTGATTTTACAGAAACACGTGCCTGCTTTGAATGAAAATGTTACCTGTGGCTACAATATCAATATAATACCATATTCTTTGTGTTGCTCTACATCATTTGATCATCATCCTAACTGTCTTCGTCTCCTTTTTTGTTCTCGTCTTGCCTTTGCTGTGAGTTTTTATTACTGATGAATGACAAGGACAATGCCATAACGAGGTTCTCTTTTTCAAAAGGGTAGATGTTATTAAAACTCAAAAGCAATTCCGAACAATACCCATATTGCATTAATGAATAAGCTGTCGTACAAATCTCTTTGCCTCAGTGTTAATTTATGTACTCTGAAACAAATGTCAAGCATCATTTATTGTAAGAGACTTTGTTCCCAGAATGGTCCTTCATGTGTCTTTGGGAACTCTACAGAGAAATGAGGCGAAATGAGTTTAGAAGTCAGTACTCCTATGGTTAATTCTACACAAACGTTGGGAACGGATGAATCAAAAGCTTCAAGGATATTTGATATTTAAACATCGTTTAAAGCTCCTTTTAGTTTTTCTACAGCTTATAAAAAGTGTATTCTTTTCAACCGGGGTCTATGTATTTAACTGTTCCTCATGACCTCAAAACTGAAGGTTGGTTTTCAAAAGTCATTCTGTTAAAAAGGGATTTTATTTCAATTTCAGATTGCCTAATCTCCCTGAAAACTCTTTAACATGTACCTTTAGCGACTTTCAAGTAAGATAAACATTATTCGTATTATTGTTAACACCTGCGTCCTTAGCAGAGGCGTCATACATGTCAGGTTAAATAATTGGACATTTCCTAAAAAAACTATCTTTTACTGGTTTAAGCTTAACTGGATGGATCATAAAAATAGGCTTGTATGTCTTCCATCCAGCACAATTTTCAACTGCGTACTGTCCATGTTCAAATTTTTGGTTTCCATTCATTACTCTGAATAGTTAGCAAACTATTGTAACTTCATCAAGATTTATGATATTGTGTTGTGTAATCCATCACAACATCACGTCTGGATTATTTTTGTCTAAGTAACATGATTTTTGTGTAGAGGCATTCCACCACTTTTAACTTGAAGGTCAGATTATTTGTCACAGAAAGACGATGAACCTGTAAAACTGTTTCTGAAATGACGAGGAGCTTTGTGGAGTTTGAGGAAATACTCTGATGATGTCATCAGGGCTGGAGACTTCAGATATAAACTTGAGCCACAGAGTTTGAATGATGAGTTCCAGGCATGGAGGGTATAACAGAAGACGATGATGGTGCATTATCAAAAATGGAGAATGTTTTTAGAGCCATGTCAGGGACAAAGAGTTAATATATTTATTCTCCAGGCCCTTGCATTTTTAATATTCTTTTTAAAATATGTCTGTCAAACTACATGAAAAATCACCAAGCAGGTTTTTAATCTCTGCCTTACATTCAATTATGTGCTGACAAAAATGTAATGCAGACCAGTGTGCTGCATTATTAAAAGAGCAAATTAAAGAATCTTAAATCATTACAGTTTTGTAATTTAAAGTGATATAAAGCACTTATTTGTCACTACATGTGCAATTGAAAGGCACGGACCTAAGACAATGTCATTTAATGAATGACCTTTGATAAGGTTTCAAAATGTAAAGGGTTCTTCCTTTGCTAATGCTCGACTCTTCCACCAAAAAAAATCAGTAGTTTTTCATGAAAACCACTGGTATGGCTCTTTTGAATATAAGTATTTTAGCACTGTCACAATGTTTCTGTGAGTATATGATGTGATAACCCTGGTACATCTAACACGATTTGTTCCTCTGTTTCCTTTACGAGGGTACAATTGTTCAAATTGCGGTATAAATGTCATGATAGAACCATTGACCAGTTTTCCTCTGGTTGCATGTTATTTGCTGTAATTACAGTGTCATTTTCCTTCAACACCTTATTAAGCTGTGACGAGCCATTATCTGCTGAATGCCAACCATGTGCTCAGGAGAGGTGCCGCCGGATTTTTGGCACACAGGCGGTCAATTGGAGGAGGAATGAAAGGGGACGGCATCCCCCCCGGTTACCGTTATTTACTCAATGCATCCCCACTGAGGGGAAAATAATGCCTCACCTCCCCACAAACTGCTTCACTAAAAGTCCACCTGGGCTGCTCTATTGTAACTCAATGGTTGCCAGTATTCACAACATTTAAATAACATTCGTAAAGCTGATAGGTCATACAAGTTGAGCATTACTATGTGAAATTTCAACATGGGAACAACACATTTGCAAAGACGGCAGCACTGTTGAAATATTGAGTTTTCTATTCTTTCTGGCTCTGATTTAATGCAGCCCCATATTAAAAACTTCAATCCAGTTGAAAACCACGATTTGGCCTCCATGTCCACACCATTCAATTCATTTAATTTCCCATTCAAATGCTGCCCATTGAATCCTGTTTTTTTGTGCTTCAGTTTGGTATGAAAAGGATAATGAGTTTCTGACCAAAATGAGATATCCAAATAAAAAGTGACACATGGTCTCGCAGGGATAATTTAGAGAATAAAAGTAAAAGTCACTATTCAATAAAAACATTGTGAACTGTCTCTGAGGCTGTGTTGCACTGTTAAAATGTGTCTTTTTCTTTGAGTTTTAGAGAAAATCTTGAATGAGTAATGTATTTATCTTTTATCAGCATTGTTTTACACAGTATTCCTTTGCTTCACATACATGAAGTCAAATGACCTTGGTAAAGGCAAAGGTGGTTGTGTCACTTTTAAACATTGCATCAATTAATTTGTGACATTGGTATAAGGTTCTCATGCATGAAAAAGTTAGTAAACTTGGAATTTCTAATGCGTGAGGATTGTAAAAGTTGAATTAATGAAAAATAAATGCCTGTTAGTGATAACAAGTTAAGTTTAAACATTAAAATGTGAAGGTTACGTTTTAATGTTGAACAAATTAGAAAACAGCATATGCACTTACTCCCACTCATAGCATTGTAAACTATGTGGAAATGTATGAAAATGTTCCATCTGACCCCTTAAAGCATGTAACCTTTGGACTCCGAGCCGCTGCACACCCACAGTCCACCTACACAGGTTTCAAGTTTGTTGCCTGATTATCCGATCCAGACTGCATGGGTGTGTGCATCATAATTGACATTGCACTCTCCTTTCTGGGAACCATCAAGTTTCCCAGTAAGCAGGGACACTAGATTACATTCATAGGATGCAGTTGTTACCAATTTAACTAATATTTGTTTGTTGCAATGACAAGGCAAATCTGCTGTGAAAAAGCTCTACTGTGTAATCCCAGCTCAGTTCCACCTCTCTTTACTTCCTTACTGAAAGACGAGACAGCTAGACTTATTGAAAACGCCTTTGTGTGAAAGCATGTGTTGAAGCTTTTGACAGGTGTCTCTTGGGTGATACGTGTGTTTTTAAGGATTCTACAACACTTTGGATATCTAGCCAACAGTACCAGACAAAGTCAAAGACGGAGGTCTGAATTTACCAATTGAAATATCTAACAGTTAAGCAGTCAAAGTGCACAAACGCAAAAAGTAAAAAAATCCAATGACCGGCCAAAACTGATTTGAAACTCTTTGGCGAATGACTTTGAGTGGTCGTGCAGTTGATTTTGTTTTACCAGCGGGTTGGAAATATTGTTTGTTGAAGAGTTCTTCAACGCAACAACATTCTTTACGGTTCTTTGAGCTGTTTAACCGCTATTCACAGTTTGTGTAAGCTGTGAGTAAGTTTATCTTTTTGAATTGCAGCAAATTTGAAGCTCTTCTCTAGAACTTAATTTCCTCTCATGTCTCTTCAATCTTGTTTTGTCGCCTAATCCTGCTCATTTGCAGAGCAGTTTTTAAAAAAAAGTTAGATAACATCACAAAATAACTTTTTCCAAAACAACATTTCGAATTTTTAAAAACTAGGAAAAAACATCAACTTTGTTTGTTATATGTCTTGATACCATCTTGAAATGTTCATATTTGACATACTTGACATCATTGCAGTACCTACGATTTTGAAAGCGTGTTCCGCTTTGTGCTTATGCAAGTCAAGAGAAAAAACGTCTGGGTTGTTTAGTTAATAGTTCAGCCTTCTATAAATACTTTTTCCGTACCGTAAAAACTAGCGCATATGGCTTTCAGGAAGATGTATTGGAATAACGGTGTTAGATCTCACTAAATTGAACTGTTTGAGCAACTGAAAGATACACTTTAGTAAAGCACTCAGCTACTGCTGAAGCCCTTAATCACAGTCTTTCTGAATCATCACGGTGCCAAAAGCCTTGAAAATCATTAAGAGTATTATAATTGGAAAGATGAGCCTTGAAAATCTTTGTTAAACCAATCGGCGTTAGCTCGGGAGCTGCAGCTGCTTGTGTAACCTATCCGAGGCCCGGGACCGTGATTAATGTGCTGCTGCTCCCTCCGGCTGCAAAGCTACACCTGTTTCTATTTTATTACATTGATCTACGAGAGATCAATGAAAGCCGGCTAACAATCGCAGACAAGTAGAGGAGACATTCTTGGACCTCTGGGACTGCCCCTAGAGGTTGTCTGCACGAGAATCTGTTCGGCTCTCAGGGGAACACATCCAAGGCTTTCCCTTTCTCTCGCTAATCGATAGCTCAAATTGTACCATGGAACCAGAGTTCCCTTGATAATTCAGCCAAGAAATGTTTCATATAAGAAGTCTAGTAAATAAAAAGGTTCACATGTTCATATTAAACCTTTTTGTCTGCTTGCTATCACTTACAACACGCCAACGTTCAAAAGGTCATGACTGTTTTAGTTAGTTGTTGCTCAGTACCTCATGGTTTCTTATTATAGGAGTATTATACAGCACAAATAATTCATAAAGTTATCACCAAAAGTGTTTCTAGGGAATCACTGTGCCTCTTGATGTTTAGTTTAATCGAATGGAATAAAAAAAAATAGTTAAGGATGGGAATTGATAAGATTTCATCAATACCGACTCTATTATTGATTCCTCTCATCGATCCGCTTCTTTATCGATTTTCTTATAGTTTCTGTCAATTGTTGGGTGAAAAAAGAGTATGTCCGGGTTTATTAGTTCCACATTAGTGCAATTTCTTTTTCTCTGCCATCTAAACGCATCAATAACAGTAAAGAGCCAGAGACACAGAGGCATGCAATTTGAAAGAATTAGACAATTAGGAATCAGTTCTAAAAGGGAACCGGTTCTCTATTGTAATGTCTAAAAATTCATCCTTATTGAGTTGGTGTTTCCAAGTAACAGCATAAACGTATTGTTTTCACCATATTATCTAGAAATAATTGAAAAGTTACAAAAACTTTATAATGTTAATAAACATGTTTGCCTTCACCATTAACCTACTGTACGATACCTCAATATTACCATTTCCTGTTCGCATATTACTTTTAACCATTAATATAACAAGACTTTTCCTAAAAAACGTTAGTCTTTAATTGTGTTTCCCCATTATTAGCAATTTTAGTTTGACCCTAATTACCTTATCAACCCAAAAGTCTGGTCCTAAAATTTATATTTCTGTCAAATATTAACAAGATGTTCCCATTATCAAGCTATTAAATATTTAAAACTAGCTCTTCCAAGGTTGTTACTTAATCATCACCCATTTATTATCTAAATGCTACCTCACGTTACCATCTTTTACTAAACAGTTATTGTCACAGTTTCTACAAAGTCTCCTTATCAAAATACTGCAGGCTTTTTGATTGACAGGTGACCTCACATCACTACACTATCCAAGCAAGTCATCGGATAGCACCTTAAACTGTTCGCGGTTACTGCTGCAATCATCCCTCTTTCTTTCTCCTGCCTGCCAATATGTGTTGTTTGCCTTTCTTTCCATCCATCCTTGGTCTCATCTCGCTGTCTTCTTCTCTTTGCTGTACCTGAGCTGAATTATGATCCGTACTCTTCCCTGATACATTGTGATTGATTGGGCTTTCCAGCTAACTAATGAATTGGCCCCTCAAGGACATGTAGCGGGCCAGCTTTGGTATTAATGTGGACTCTGCTGAAGGCAGTTCAAAGACTCCTGACACCACAGATTTAGCGCTTACAGTGTTTATTTGGATTTGGCTTTAGCGGGGGGATTGTTGGGGTTTAATTTGTCAAAAAGCTACCGATTGCATTTCTAAAAGCTTTTTGCTTATTGTGACACAAAAACATCGGGAGAGAAATGATGGTCTTTCCTTTTCATGATTGTAAGGCAAATAATGCATCATTACGCAGGTAAAAGCATGGCAGTTTTTTAGTACAGCACTGAGTGAATACTTTCAAAAGGTTGAAATGGTGTGTATATCTATCAGTAATCAATATGTTTCATATAAACAGTGGGTAAAATATCCAATATGAAAGTTGCCTATCATAAGGTGGCTGTAGATCAGAGGTTGAATGGGCCTCAACCGATAAGTGTTGGTTCGATCACCAGCCAAAACAGTCAACATGCTGAAGTGTCCTGGTCAAGACACTTAACCCAAAACTGCTCCTGTTAGCATGAGGAGCATCCCAGTTGCTTGAGGATAAAAGCTCAAATGCAGTTTCCCTCACCTCCAAGGAGTCATTTAGCATACTTTTGGCAAAGCTTGTACCTAGAGGCCTCAAACTAATGTTTTGATCAGATTTCATCAATGAAACAATAATAAACCTATTTTACCAGCACCTTAAAGCAAACAGACAAAGTTAGCTAGCTGGTGGCCATAGATTTAGCGGCTAAGTTAAGCAGCCACATAGTTTCATTTCTAACCTCCATTTTTGGCCAAATGGTTTGACAAATGGCTTGAAAGTTTCTTCAGCTTTGTGCTTTTGCCCAAGTCAAGAGAACACTTATGGGTAGTTAAGTTAATAGTTAAACCTATTGCAAAACACTTTTTTGTAATGTAAGAAGTAGCGCATGCGGCTTTTAGGAAAAAGTACAGGAGAAAAGGTGGAATGGAAATATTCAAGCATCATTAACTGAAATATAAAGTGTTAAGCACTTAATGTACTCAGTAACCAGTAAAGCTGTAAATCAGTCTTTTTGAATCATCACTCTTCAGTAGCCAAGAGCCTTGAAAATCTTCAAAAGCCTTATGATTGGACAGATGAGTCTCTATTTTGTTATTCAAAGCTGTCTTCAATTTATAAGAGTGTTTCACTTTGATCACTACAAGGTTGGGTGCAGGGCCTTCAACTAGTTAAGTTGCTATGGTTACCTCCCTTACTTCCCTGTGCCGCTTCATACGGCTATCATACGATTGGTTGTCATTCCAAAAGTCATTAGTTTCAGACAGCGCAGAGACTTTTTGCTGGTCATATGAAGGTAGATTTAGAAAGATGACATAAAATCAGCATTAAGCGTTCCCTTTTTAGAACAGTAGTAAATATCTAAGTGTTTGCCCATTGTTTGATGGAGTATTTTGTCAAGCAATGGTCCTTAGAAAGTTTTTGATCAGAAAGTGACACCTTAAATTATCTTAAAAGTAAAATAAAGTGTGGACAACTAACATATTTAGGGGGTGTTGAAGAGGATGAGACCCCAAGATGCTCTGAGCGATAAACTGGTTAGAAAGAAGGATCTAACCGTCAGTGTCTTTTCAAACTCTTAACAAAACTTAAGTCGGATCATGAATATCAAACTGTTTAACGTTTTCTTTGTGCTCATTCCTTTTAGAATCTAGCAAACACTGACCATAATGCTGTAACTTACTTTTTATAGCAGTTCTAACCTGATGATCATTAATGATGGTTAGCTTGTTATGCTACAATCCTTTAGAGAATTACTTCCATCTTTCTTAAAAATGAATGACAATTTCCACAAGATCCAAGGTTTGCATCTGCGAATATTTAGCTAATATACAAAGCAACGACTGCCTTCCTCAAAATTATATTCATCAATAAAATTAAGAAATAATAAGACTTAGAAAGTGAAAACATTCAGCATTCAGTAAAGTCCTATTGTCACTTCACGGGGGAAATTATGGAAAGAATCCAACACCAATTGATTTGACATAATTTAAAATGTAAAATGCATGATTCACTGTATTGAATATCCCTTTCCCAATCTGTCTATTTAATCCTGCAGTGCTGTGAAACATCAAAAATATTTTATACATTCATCATCTGCTTCTATGTGTTAATGTCATTTTCAGAGTGCAAACTGAATCATTGCCTGCTGTGACAGTTGGTCACGGACACACACACAAAAGAAGTACGAGGATTTGCACTCATTTAAACAGAGCTTTTACAGCGCTGATGTGGGAAATCCAACATATTTGCTGTTGCTGCCAATGAATACATCTTATTGGTCAAATGCAGAAACCAAGCAGATGGACGCAAATCAAGATGAAGATCAATGTCGACATGCGTCTTGTTGAAAATCAGAGGTCAGTCATCATTCCTCTGAGGGCAGGCAAGGACCATGTCGTCAAGTTTTCAGCACTTTCAATATTTGTTTGTGCTCTCTGTGTATTCCATCATTGTTTGGTTTTCATATTCAGAATGTCACATTTATAATGGCAAGGTGGACAATATTGATTTGTGCAGGAAAATGTGGCAAACAAAGCTGGCCTGGAATAACAGCACAGCCATTTATTTAACCAACAGCTAACTTGTTTCGATCAAACTGAGATGACATAATGCTCTGTATGGATTGGAAGAACATTACACACCTGTGGTGTTAAACACAAAGCAAAATTCACTACTTTTCGCTAGAAAACAAACTGAAATACTGTTATTATAAAGCTGCAAATCCTCATAACCATTATTTAATGAAGTGAAGCATATCTTGATCGCCTTTTTTTCTCTTTAGTTCCTTAAAAAGAACCCTCCTCTTCCGTTCCATGAGAGATTTGCATAAAATAATCATTTCATACGTATTCCTCCTGTTCTTTCTTAAATCCCCTAATGATGGTTTTAAAAGCTCTTAACAGTCTTCGGCCTACCTATTTATCAGATGTGATTCTAACTTGAATCTGAACCCTGTAGAACCCTGATGTTTTCTGGTACTGGCATTTAATATTTCACAAAGTTAGAAATAAGACCCATG